>NC_133658.1:709789344-710089344 GCF_037893015.1 Macrotis lagotis | reverse complement strand
TTGCAGAAATATTATAAAAGTAGAACTTTGTAAGTTATAAAGTGCTTTATAAATATGAACTATTGGTAAATATCACCTTTTTTCACATTAATCAATGATATAAATACATTTATATAGATTATCTCCAAAGACTTAGTGTAGCTTGAAGGTTTAAAAGCTTCAAATTGCACTAAGACTTTTGGTACACCCTGTGTAGTACTTTTTCAGAGGCAAATAAATTGAGGGAAAGCACTGAAAATTTGGCAAATAATGTAAAAAGCATAATAGCAAGGGCCATAGCATGTCAGATGGATTCTATGGGAGACTATAGATTCCAGAGTCTTACAGAACAGGTAGACATGGATAGATTTTGGGAGACTCTCTATAGTGCTTTGAAGTTTACATGTTATTGTACTGATGTTCAATCATTTTAGTTTTATACAACTCTTGGTGATCCCATATGGATTTTCTTGGCAGAGACACTAGAATGTTTAGCCATTTTCTTCTCTAGTTCATTTTATAGATGAGGAAAATGAGGCCAAAGGGGTTAAATGACTCGACCAAGGTCACCCAAATAGTGTTTGAAATTGGATTTGGATCTTAGAAGATAAATCTTCCTAATTTTAGGTCAGGCACCCTATTCACTGGGCCACCTAGTTGCTCACAAAATTTGCACAGGTTTATATTTTATATATTATATAAAATTATATAGTATATAAAATACATAATTATAAAATATATAATATGTTACTAATGCATCAGAATCTTTTAATAGTCCTGTGAGGGAGAAATTTTAACTATTTTTAATCTTAATTTACAAATGAGGAATCTCAGACTCAGAGGTAATTATTGACAACCTAGGGTAGCCCAATAGAAGAATGTCAGAGGCATTCTTGAACCCAGGTTTGACTGGAACACTAGTTCAGCACCTCATTCTCTAAGTTTCATTTTATCTATGAATGCATTGTTTTGTTATAGAACCACAGTGGGAAACAGACCATTTTTATGTATTCAAAAGAAATGTAATTTTAAACAAATACTAAGCTCCAAATGCCAAACCTCCCATGAATGGAGCTTAGGCAAATTCAATGTATTATAGTCAAATATGGCCATGAACATAATTATCTTGGAATGAACAGAGAATATTATTCGGGAGCACAACATGTTAAAGTTCCCTTTCACTGCAAACTTCCACCCTAAGATTTAGAGTGGTCACCATATTGTAGAAGTATGAGACAGACCTTCCTTGAGAATTTGTATTGCAAGTGTCCATTCTATCCCTCCAAATTTTAGTTATTCACATAGTAAAAAGAAACCAAAATAATTAATAACCAAAAAGAATGGTGATTTTTCTTCCTATTCAATAATATCTAACAAACCCTATCTCAATTTAAGTTCTTAGAACCTTTTTTCCTTTAGTTCCTTTAATTACAAAACCCCAAATCTCCCCCATTGCCTCAGAAAAGTGATTGACCTCCAAAGAACTTGCAGTTTTACTGAATGTCTCTCCTTTCTAGGCTGTGGGTCATGGGGAAGTTTTTCCTTGTCCATCTTCTCTCCCCCTACCCCACCTCATCATTACCTAGCTAACTGGCAAGTTGTTCTCCAGAGTCATCTGTTCTATTTAAATTTTGTTTATTTGTTTCTGGTACTGTTGTAAAGAGATGTGTCTCCAGATAGAATATGTCAGAGCAGCTATTGTTGCACTGGATAAAACACTAGATCTGGAATCAGGAAGGCTGTGAGTTCAAATTCAAAAATAGACACTTAATAACTGTGTGACCCTTGGGAAATCATTTAACTTTGCCTCAGTTTCTTCCTCTGTAAAATGAGTTGAAGAGGAAAATGGCAAACCATTCCAATATCTTGCAGGAAAATCCCAAATGAGGTCATGAAAAGTCAAATGTGATCAACAATAACAACAAAAATGTTAATATCATATATATATATATATATATATATATATATATATAATATATATGAAATGGATTGTGAAAGTGAGTAAAGTTTAAAAGTGAACCCAGGATGAACCACTTTAGTCTAAACCATATGCCTGAATTAAGCTTCCTAACTCATGACAGAGAGGGTATCAATTTAAAAAAATTCAAACATATCATTATGGGAAAGTGTTAATTTTTCCCATCTTAAATTGTCCAGTTACTTCAATTCTCCAATTCACTCTGTTAAGGTTCTATACTTCAGTAATATATCTAGACTGAATCATTTTAAAAGCTAAACAACTGAACATAATTTTTCTTCTTGCCCTGTATGCAAATGTGTTTATTGTTCAAAATTTCCAGCTGTATCATCAAACACTGCATCTGGTCTACCAAAATTACCTTATAATTAGCAACATTATCATCATTAGGTTGACAAATATCAAATTATGAAAAATCTGCAACAGGTTCTGATGAGTCTTTCACTTCTAAAACTATATGAAACTTTGAGATAACTGTAATACTCATATTACTTCATAAAAGCAATTAGTTGGCCTAATGAATGGGAAGTCAGAAATTCCTGTATTCAAATCCATCCTCAGTTGGGTGACCCTGGGAAAGTCATTTTACTTCTGTCTCCTTCAGTTTGCTCAACTGTAGAATAAGGATCATATCTTCCTTCCAAGGTTATTACCCAAATGAGACAATAATTGTAAAGTACTCATAGTTTGTGGCATAAGGTAAATGCTAATATAAATGTTGTTGTTGTTGTTGTTGTTGCTGTTATTATTACAGTTCAGAATACTCCCAAAGAAGAAATTATTTCCCATCCTCATTTATGGAGCACTTCCACTTTTTTTTTGTAAGTTTTGCTTAAGTCTCTTAAGGGACCCTACCCTGGAATTTTATGCAAGTGGGGCCACAGAAATAGTCATTGAACAAATGAAAATATAAATAATTAGGTTTGGAAAAGGGAAAGGGTAGATTTCCACCTGGAACAATGAGTCAGTATATCCAAATATCCCATTGTGGTTTGATCCTAATAGTACAATGATACTAAAACCCACTTCCTATTTGTTTGAGGGTCCCCCCCCAGTCTAGAAACCACAAACTTTATCAGTGCATCCCAATATGCAAAAAACACATTCTCCCATGTAAAACGTACCAATGGAGTTAAACCATCTAATTACACAACAATCCACAGAAATGGGAAGCAAAAACAGATCTTCCAAGTCTGAACTTCTTTAAATTCTGCAAAAAAAAAAAAAAACATATGCAAACGTACATATATTTACACAAGTAGCACAATTCTTCTCTTTTCCTACATAGGCAGATACACTACCCACTAAGAAAGCTATGAAGGAATGAAATGGCTTTGTGCTAATTCCTTTAATTTAATCACACAAAATGTCAGTGCAATGTCATCTCAAAACCTTTAATGATTTTAAAACAAATGATCCCTGAGGCAAGAAAATAGTTCTACTAACATTGCAAAAATTAATTTAATTTCTTTGGAATTGAAATATTAAATAGGCCTATTCTAGCCCATTTACTTTTGAAATGATATTAGAAAATATCTCAGGACCTCTCAGTAAAAATAAAAAAAAAGTCTTTATCCCTTCTGTGAATTCCAAGGAAATATGACTCTGGGGGGAAGCTGGACAGTTCTATTGGGCATCTAGAAAAGATTTGATTGTCATAGTACACAAATCTCTACAACTTCTTTTGTGAAAAATTCAGGCCTGATTCATCAGCACAAGAAGTCTACTTAGTATGGCTGCATGGTTCTATATATATTTTTTATTTTCCATGTTAATGTGAGTCATCATAGCATATCTCCTTAACCATATGTGCAAAAGCTAAGGACAGACAGTTATTTTAATATTCCTGGCCTAGAATTCTTCCCACAACAAACACATTTGATGCTCATACATGGTCCCTTCCTTGCCGACACTCATGCCTGTCAAAATGGCATTGTGCCTACTCACCATATGGCACTCTAGTTTGTCTCACTGGGGTACAGTTGCCAAGGAAGGATGGGTTCAGCTGGGCAGTCTGTGTAGCAGAGCAAGTGACAACTCCCCTGCCCCACTATGATGACAGGAATGCCACATCAGCTTCAAGCCTCTTTCAACTCCTAATCAATGTTCATCATTGTTATGTAGAAGAGAAGAAATGGAGGCAGCTCAAGGTTACTACCTTTTCACTGCCCCTCAGAGTTCTTGCATCCAGTTCATTTGACCTCATTGTTTTTATTCGTGGTGAGAAAAATCAATCTTTTGTCAAAAATAGTCATAGTTTAATAAAGCTTTCAAAACTGCCAGGTTTTAAGGAACATGAACAGCTAGCAAAGGACAGAATAGGTAGGTGTACCCATAAACACACAGACTTTGAGGTCTTTCATCTGGGCTCTCACTTTTTCTACCTGCAGTCACTCTGGGCAAGGCAATATCACAGATAGCTATGAATTGAAGATAGAGCACAATTGTTTAAGCCTTACACAAATAAAGTTCTCTCATTACGTTAATACAGTGAATCATTTCCTCAAGAAATAGGCTGCATCCTGTTTGGTTTATAATTTACGTTTCAAAACTCCCAAATCTTTTTTTTATTATTTGTCCAAATGAGTTTGTTTTGGCAATGGCAGAAAAGGATCAGATTTACCCAAAGACTTTTCCCATGGAACTTCATCATGCAATCAGTTGGAAACTTAAATAAGGTGTAAATATATACTCTGGGTTTGACTTTCCAGTACATATGCCATGGACATGCTCCTTTGACTCCATATTCTTAATGAAACTTCCAAGAATGTGAGTTGGTTTCCCAGCTATCCACATGATGTCAGTGGGGGCAATGTGCTTGCTTAACCATCAATTGTACAGGAAACCCATTGGACCACTGTACTGTGTTATTTCCATCCAGTACATCAAATTAACTATTTCAGAAAGCATGTGTTTGTATATATGTGTATGTGCAATTTACTGCCAGAAAGTCTGCAATGGATCACATCACTAAATGGTCAGTCCCACTGATTAAAAATAATCAAATATTGGGACGTCAAAATCGATGATTAAAGACCAACAATCATCCCCAGCAGGTATATAAAACACTGAAATATACTAAGCATAAGACCTGACATCAAGAACACTTGAGTTCAGGCGCATCTAGGTGGTACAGTGGATAGAGCACCGGCCCTGGAGTCAGGGGTACCTGAGTTCAAATCCAGCCTTAATAATTACCTAGCTGTGTGGCCTTGGGCAAGTCACTTAACCCCATTGTCTTGCAAAAACAAACCTAAAAAAAAAAGAATACTTGAGTTCAAATCCTGACTCTGATGTTTATCTTTGTGATCCTAGGTAATTTATTCAACTTCTTTTGACCTTAGTTTCCTCATTGGAAAAATGAAAACAGGGGCAGCTAGGTAGCACAGTGGATAGAGCACCGACCCCTGGAGTCAGGAGAACCTGAGTTCAAACCCAGCCTAAGACACTTAATAATTGCCTAGCTCTGTGACCTTGGGCAAGCCACTTAATCTCAATGCCTTAAATAAATAAAAATTTTAAAAAAATGAAAAATGAAAGTGATATTAACACTCACCTCACAGGATTTTTGTGAGGATCAAATGACCTAGTATATGTAAACTCTTGAAGCATTATTTGTGATTTATCATTACTATAATAAAATATATAATTAATATAGCAATCATTAAGACCAGTCTCAATTTCACATAGCTATTGCTAATAAACAAAAAATTTGTTCACAATACATATAATACATTTACTCTGTGTAACCAAAAATATCAGTGAGCAAGCTTAATAATATCCCATACATGGAAAATCTTTTAGCTTTTTTCTTCACTGACATACAGACTCCATTATCCTCTTAAAGCTGACTTAGAACATTCATATGAGGGTAAAAATGCTACTTTCTTCATCCCCCCTCATTGTCTTCATCATTCCTCTCTACTATATACTGTTTCCTAATCTACTAGCCTATACCATAAGGTTTAAAATTCTAACATTCAAGTTCTTCCATAAAATAGTCTCTACTTTCCTCTTACTCTGATCTTATTTTCCATTGCAATCCAAGAGTAACCCACCATTTCAGTAAATGTGTTGTCTTCCAAATGTGCTTTGCTCCTTATATTGATTCCTTCCAAAATGTTCTTCCTCTTTCTCTCAACTCAACTGAATCATATCCGATCTTCAAGGCTCAGTTCAAATTTTATGTCATCTATAACCTGAAGTCTTTATCTGAGTATACTAATAAACAGTAATTTCTTCTTCCATTAAATTCCTGTATTTTTTATTGTTCATATGACTCATTAGACATGAATCACTTGCAGACATCATGAGCATTATCTCATTTCCAAGCTCAATCTTAACTTTTTGAGAACAGGACTTTGAGAATTAAATGTGCTATAATTTCTTGTATAATGCATATTTAATAAATATTAGTTTATTGAAATACATCTTTATCAGATTCTCAAATATTTCTGTCCATTCTTCATTTTTTTCCCTCTTTCTGCATTGACGCTCTTAATGACTAAGTTCATGGGATAGGCCAATAGTGAGTAAATAATCATTTATTAATCGAGCTTAAAATATCATTCTCTTGTGATCATGTGATCTTAAAGTTTGATGAAAACTCCAGGGTCAGGAAGTTAAGTAGAATATTGAAGCTAGAATCCAGATGTTCTAGGTTGAAACCCAGCTTCAAATACTTCCTGGCTCCATGACATTGGTCAATTATTTAATATCTTTGGGTTTCATTTCCTCATCTGCAAAAAGAAGGAATTGGATTTCATGGTCTCTAAAGTCCCATTCCAGTGATGGCAAACTCAAATAGAAATGGGTCCCTTTTCCCACATATTGACTTTAAAAATCATAAATTAGCATCCTTGTTGTGTTGATTTTATTATTCATTTCATTTAACATTTCTCAATTACATTTCAATCTGATTGCTGCCCATACTCAGTCCATGAGAAGCTTGCAGTCTGTGAGTTAATCTATGATCTTGTGATCAAAATAAAATAAACTTAAAGGGGTGGCTAGGTGGCACAGTGGAAAGAGCACCAGCCCTGAAGTCAGGAATACTGAGTTCAAATCCGGCCTCAGACACTTAATAATTACCTAGCTGCATGGCCTTGGGCAAGCCATTTAACACAATTTGCCTTGCAAAAACTAAAAAAAAAATTTTTTAATTTAAAAAAATAAACAAATAAACAATGAAGAAAAAATATAAGCTGAGGCACAAAGACACATTTTCATTTTTCATTTATCAAATATTTCTTCACCTCAGAAATATCATTTGACATTGTCATGTCTTACTTTTTCAGTTATGTCTTCATTACCCACATTTAAGTTATTCAGTTTCTGGATAATTAAGGACCAGTGTTTAACCCCACATCCCTACTACCTAGGGATATTCCTATGTCAATCCCACCTGCCTCTTCCCAGACAGAGAAGGAAAGTGCATTTCAACCTTATCTTAGAAACTATTACAAGAATTCAGTTGGTAAGTATATGAATTAAAATCAAAATGTTTTACAAAAGCAGATATACATATTTTTGAAGTATCTTCAAGTATTACAAAGAAGCCTAAAAAACAAAGGTGAATAAAAGTCAGGGGGAAAACCTGCAGACTGAGTCAGTCAAGTGTATCTGGTGAATAAAGTTATTTAAGTGGTAGAGTGAATAAAATGCCCTGCCTAGAGTCAGGAAGACCTGAATCTAAATGCACCTCAGACAATACTACCTATGAGATCCTGGGTAAATCATTTAGCCTCTGTTTGCCTCAGTTTCCTTACCTGTAAAATGAAGATAATAATAACACCTATCTCCCAGGGTTGTTGTGAAGATACAATGAAATGATGGCAAAGTGCTTAGTACAATACCTAGCCCATGGTAAAATGTCATATAAATATTAACTAACACATTATTATTATTATAGTCTTACCCTGTTTGTTTCACATTCCTATAGGTAAGACCAATCTCCACTAGGGAAATCCTCCTTCCATTGACTCTCACTGGTCATGGAGGAGACTAAAGATGGCTTAGAGGACAGAACTATTAAGTAGCAGAGCAGGATTTAAATTCAGCTGAGAGTCATCTAATCCATCTCTTATCCACTCAACAACAAATAAGAACAACTGCACAAATGGCAGGGATTTTTCTAAGACATAGTTTGATCTTGTCACATGCCTGCTCAATAAACTCTTTAGTTCCCTTAATTCAAGAATGAAGTCCAAACTCCTCTGTTTGGTATTTAAAGCCCTTCATAAGCTTTCTCCTCTCTATCTTTTCAGCCTTCTTCCTAACACTAAGGTTCAGTGAACCTGGCCTTCTTGTAATTCCTCCTGCACAGCTTCCTCTGGCTGAAATGCATTCCCTCCTTATGTCTGCTTCTTAGAATCCCTAGATTCCCTCTAAGCTCAACTCATATAACTCATAAGCCCTACATGAAGTCTTTCATCATGTCCCTAGCTAGTAGTCATTCTCTCCTGTCCCCCATAAATTACCTTGTATTTTTTTCATATATTTTCTGCATCTGTTTAATAGAAGGATCAGAATTTAAGAATATCTCAAAAGATCACACTGTAGTAATTGACATAGGACATTTTTATTCATAAGGCTAAGAAAATAGTGATAATAGAAAAAGATTATTGCAAAATAAAATTATATCTGCTTGTAATTTTTAGTTTTCAAAGCTCATTTGCACTAACAGACAAAATATATATAGTAAATAATAATGAAATTATTTTTTTCTGTTAACTGATACTCCTTCTAATGTTAACTCTGTACATGCTTTTCTCCCTCGGTAGAGGGAAGTAAAGAGACCCTAGCATAGTACCTGGTGTATAAAAGGTGCTTAATAAAAGTTTGTCAGTTGACTGATTGATTATGAGGATAAATGAGATTGGGAAGATCAAGAAATGCTAATAGCCATGAATGTGAGCATGGTAAAACCTTTAAGTGGAGAAAAGAAATAGAAGTCCCAGATGCTGCAGCTAGAAAAGAGGGTCAGTTTGTCATACAAAAGATAATTAATTTTTTTTTCTTTTTCAGTCACATCTGTTTCTTCATAGGTGTTATGGGTGAAGATACTAGAAAAGTTTGCCATTTCATTCTCTAGCTCTTACTGATGAGGAAACTGAGGTAAATAGTTAAGTGATTTGCCTAGGATCACACAACTAGTATCTGAGGTCAGATTTGAACTTAGTTTGATGAATCTTTCTGACTCCAGGACAATCACTCTGTCCACTGCACTATCTATGACCCTTTAGACCTGTGAATTTAAAAACTTTAAAAATGGTAAGGGAGAGAACAACATACCCAAGTCTATGAAGAACCCAGAAAAAAACTCAGAAAACAGTCTCTGAATGAATTCCAGGTGTTTCTTCTGTAAAATTATCAGAACACACATAATAATAAAAATACCTTGTGTGATATTTGAAAATAAAAGACAACATAAAATTTGAAATAGCATTTTAAAGTTTTTTATCCTTTTTCAATGTCTCTGGAATTTAAAAAAAAAATCCCAAGTATTTAATGAATCAGTGCCTACTCTCTACTCATCTGTGCCACACCCACACCCAGGCTGATGCTTTTTAGAGAAGAGAGCTTAAGCTGCCTTCTTGGTTTTCCTCTCCATCAGTTGTCATTCCTCCTCAGTTTATCACACATAAAATCTAGAGGTAAATCATCTGCCTCAGATGCTTTTCTACAAGGAAAAAAAAATAAAAGGCCCCCAGGAGCACAATTTTGGTAATATGTGTTATTGTCCTTCATGTCTAGGTACTTGATGAATCTTCTACTGCTAGGAATTTGTGACCATCATGGAATGTGATCCAAGTGATTTAACAACACTATCTAAAATTAATGCAAGCTAGTGCCTTTCTATGAAATTCATTATCAGAGACCAGATTGAAAATGGTGAAGAACAGACCAGACATGATCCATGCAAAAAGCCATCTGGGGTCAACAGTAGATAACTAAAGGAAGACCAACTAGGCAAGGTGATCGACTTTTAAGTAAAATAACTTCACTTACAAAGAACTCGAACATTTACTAAATACTTTTTCCATCTAACTCTTATGTTAGAAATTCCATTTTGACATGAAGGCCATGGACATACCTTGGGGAACCTCTTCACTTTTCAGACAGGTTACCTCTAATATAGAAGCCTAAAGGCATTTAAGGACCCATGCAGCTCAACTGCCTCATTTTGCAGATAACAAAACTGAGACCAAGAAGGCTAAGTGATTTACTCAAGGTCCTACAGATATACAGCACCAGAGGTAGAATCTGACCGCTCTTCCCTGATTACAGAGCAGTGACCTTTCAAGACACTTCTACCCTCATCACCAGAGCTCCCTGTGATTCATTACAAAAACTCAGTGAATTCAAAACATAAATAGAATTATGTACAAAGTAATGGAAACAGAATTCATATCCAAGCCAATAGAAAGTAGTGATATGATCTGTAAATAACCCTCTCCCCAGAGTTGGGTGTACAACCTCTATGGCTTTCAGTACTATCCTGAGTAGGGTTTTAGCTTGGACTGATCAAAATCCATTCTTAGGCTATTCAGCTTTGCTCATTTACAATCCACTCCTTCCTCCTACAACTGCTCTGGCAGCCACTGCCTCTCTCCCATCACTAGACCTGACCCCTTCCCTCCACGGCACAACCCCTACTTCATTCACATCTCCTCAGCTTCCACCCCCTCTCAGCTGGTCACTCCTCTCCATCTCTCTTCTAGAAGTTGTCTTCACTTCCTTGGCAGGGGCTCATTTCCTCTTCATATCCACTTGTTGTCCCCCAACATTTATGCTGATCTTTTCACAGTGAATAATACTCATTACTTTTCTCAGAGGTCCAGATATTTAATAAGCAGATTGTGTGAGAAAGGAAAACAAAAACCATCCAGGTTAGTTTTCTGATTGAAAATACATCTCAGATTCTCTTTAATCTTCTTTTTTTCACTTGTCCCATACCTCAGAATAAGTAATATCTCAGGGTCTAATGGTAAATTATCTCCTTCCACCTTGTAAATGAATCTCTCCTAATTTTCCCCATATAGAATCATGGTGCCTCATACCATGTACCTCCTCTGTACCCCAGGTATCTTTTTTGTATTTGTATCTACAGTATCTTACACAGAGCATGGAACAAAATAGACAGCTAAAAAATACTCACTGCTTAGTTCATTACTCCAGTGGAGCATTATTTGCTCAAATCACCTTCCTTCTATCCAGGGGTGGGAATTGAGCATCTCATTCTCTCTCTAATTCTGCTTTTGTCTCCTCCCTTCTCCCAAGGACAGATTGGTCAAAACACCCCAGCTGCCTCTTGATTTATCTCCAAATCTTATAATACTCAAACATGGGTGGTTCTGACTCTTCAGAGCATGGTTTCCATTGACTAATGTGAAAATGAGTGTTTTGGGTTTTTTCCTCTTTTACACTCATAACAATCCTGTGCTTACACATTGTATAATTTAAAAGTATTATTGTAAGTATATTATTATAACTATTTTTGTTATGGACAAGGAAACTGAAATTCAGAGAGTTTACATAATTAAGGTCATAAAGATAGGTCTGAGTGATGAACTCCGGAAGACTAGGATTTGATTCCAACCTTAGACACTCATTGAATGACCCTGGGCAAGTCATTTCATTTTTATGTGCCTCAGTGTCCTCATCTAATAAAGATAGAGTCAATAACCTCTAAGAATGCTTCCAGCTTTAAAAACTGATGATCCTATGAGCCTTGAATGTTTCACCATACATGTCCTCAACCTTCTGACAACTCCTTTACTTGTCTGTGTCCCTTCTTTCTCCTCCTCCTCCTCTACCTCCACATTAAGAGATATACATGTATATGTGCAAATACACATATCTTATTATGAGTTTTCTCTCCCAAGCAGAATATAAACTCCCTGGGGCCAGTAACTATTATCTGTGCTGTCTTCACATTTCTACCACCTATCCCAGTGTCTCACACATAGAATGTATTTAATAAATGCTTTGAGAATTGAACTGAATCTTGGTATGAGAATGAAAGCATGCTATGGGAGAAGGAGAAAAAATAAAAATCTAAGGATTGGTGTCAGAGGGGATAGCTCTATTCCCCAGAAGGACTGAAAGAAATAAGTCAGAACCTAAATCCAAGAACTGTAGTACTATGCAGATCCTCAGACTTGGAATTCAAACATTGGTCAACAGAACTGGAATTGTTTACTATAGCTAGTGTACATGACAAGTAATAAGGCAGGGATCGAATTACTGGAACTAGGACCAAAAAGCAGAACAGAAAGTATAGCAAGGCTGATTTGATGCCGAATCTCCCAGGTGCAGAGATATAGGGGTCCTTAGAAATGCTTTTCTTAGAGATGAGCTTGAAGGTGGAAATAAATGGTCCCTAAAGTAAACTACAGAGAGCTACCAGGGTAGGAAATCAGACAAATCATTACCCTGAACTTCACTGATTATTTTGGCTCAATAAAATTTGCCTATAACTCATATCTACCAGTGAAGTTTGCAAAAGGAGTGAAGAAAAACTAAATGGGAAAGGGAAAGAAAGATAGGCATAATATAAAAAATAAGAATAATTGCTCATCTTGACATCTGAATTTTCCAGCAATGACTGTTGCCAAAAAAGATTTAAATAATCAAGGTCATATGTATTTATCAATTGAATGTTTCTTTTATTAATCCTTCCTTAATAGGAAAATCTGGTTTATGTTGTTCCTTCAACTCTGAATGAAAAAATACTCTTTAGCAAATAAATTTGACCAGTTATGATCTTTTTTCATCAACAATTAGATGCTATAACCTTGTGATTCACTAATATCTCCATTTCCTAAAGAATAAGAATAAGAAATAGTATCTTAAATGTGGTGATAATGTTTGTTACCAAAAATGTTAATATGTTATCTAATTCTTACTCTGGTATAATTTATGGTCATTTTAAATTATGTAAAAGAAATAATAACATTCCTAACTATATTTCCATTTTACAAAAAGGTATAAATAAAAAGATGTACCTACTTTTGAACCAATTTTTATTCATCTTATTTTATCCTTGTACAGTTATGTGAGAGTCAGTGAAACTAGCAAAAATAGAACTGGCCTTAGAACAAAAAAAGACCTCCTATCTGTGCAAGTAAGTCTCTTATTCTCTAAGTATCTTAGGTAACTTCCTGAAAATACTATGATGATGATGATGATGATGATGATGATGATGATGATGTTATTTATCCTTCATTCTCAAAGAAAACCATGACATCAGGGAGATGATTCCATGACCAGCACATGAATTGGATTTGAGTGATGGGATGCTGTGGTAAGTCAGCATCCTCACTTTCTCCTCCCGAGTCATCTGGGTCCAGTGGTCAGACATGAATCAGGATTCACTTCACACTGAATGTCTTGCATCTTGGACCATCTCCAGTCATCCTGATTCATATTGCCACTAAGTAAGATGCTCACTTGTTAGTTCCCTATAACAGTGAAATCAAAGTTCTACGTCCAATCTCTCTCTTTCTCAACATGAAGTTTCTATGTCTCCTGGATTACTCACTGCCCCCTCCCTTGGCAATATCTATCATGGATTGTATTAATTATGGTGATGCTTACATAAACTACTATATAGAATTTTGAAACTTACAGAATTTTCCTTACAATCCTTTGAAGTAAGCCATTATTATTCCATTTGGCAGATGTGAAAATTTAGTCATTGAGTGATTAAATGAATAGCCCAGGATAAAGCAGAGAATAAACATTATTGCTGATAGACAAATCAGATTTGAAGAGTTTAGCTGTGCCTATATATATATATATATATATATATATATATATATATATATAATATTATATTTATACTATCCTAGGAAATGATAATGGTAAATCAGTCTGAACCATGGAACCTTGATATTTATCAACAGACCAATAGTATTCTCTGCTGGCTCACCCATAGCCAATTCTCTCCACTTGCCAGTATTGAGAGATTAGGAAAGCTGATTTTCCACTCCTATGTGAATACTCTGTCACAGGACTCTGACCAACTAGTTTCTCTATCCTACAGTTAATTCTTTCCTCCTATCTCTGATTCAATGTTACTAGATGTTAAAGTGAATATCCTTTTCCTTATCCTATCAGGATTTTGTAAAATTCACACCCAAGAGAATAAAACCAGCAAGGAGTAGTTGATGAGGGACCAACCTTGAATTTAGGAAGACCTAACTATACTTCTAAACTTATAATAAATATACTTGGCCTGGACCTCCAGGAATTCATGAGTAGGAGTGAGTTACCTTGCCAGGTTATCCCACAAACATGTGTATGTTCTGCATTATTGTTCTTCATAATTGAAGAAGAACATGACATCAAATGAATGAAGACAAGACTTGCACATCATGTTTATTACAGTGAGGGGAATGTTGTGCGAAGATATTCTTCAAGAACCATCTCTCTCCACAGTTTTATTTGATAGGAAAGAAGACTTCTGGTGATGGTCTGGATAGTGTGGGAGTCTTTGGTCTTTTAAATGTGTTTTCCTCACATATCAGAGAGGTACCATGCTGCTTCAGCAATGGCAGGCTGTGACAACAAAGTACATCCAAGCCTCTCACTCCACGGTCTAACAGCCTTTTCGTCTCAGGCTGGCAGCATACTCTTCCCAGAACATCCAACTCCCCACTCTCTAAGATCCCAGGAAAATGTGAAATTGTATTACACTAAGAACCCTGAAAATAGACCCTTGATATGGAATTAGAGAGACTTTAAAAGCCTTAGGCATCATCTCTCCCAAGAAGCTATTCAATTGGGCTTATAGAATTCTTAGAGTTCCCTAAAGTCTTCTACCATCTCTGCTCCTTCTCTCAAATATCTCAGAAAATATATTGGACTTTGAGGAACTGAGCATGAAGCCTCCTTCCCCATTACAGAATAAAACGAGGCTCATTAGATACAGACATAGTAGAGGAGAGGTTCACCTCTGAGCTTATAAAAATCCTCCACAAACAGTCCTCTCTGTAAAGAAGTCCTTTCCTACATCTACATTACCATAGGAAAGAAGACTTAGAACACAAAATTCTGGTAGGTAGTTAACATCTCCCAACCTTCCTTCCTGACCTCCTCTGGAAGTTGTTATTTTTTTCCTTTTACCTTCTCCCAGTTAGGTTCCCCTCTCTTTGTGCCATTAGGGAGCCACTATCACTAAAAGAGATTTTCTCATTATCTTTGACCACCATTCATTACACACACACACACACACACACACACACACACACACACACACACACACAAACACACATTTATCCTAAAATTAATCTGTCAGTGAGACATATTAACAGTTCCCCCCCTCTTAATGTTAGTCTAAATAATGGTGTTTCCTATAAAAATATCATTTCTGGTAATTTTGTGATCCAGCATCTGTCCCCCCACACACACACACCTCTTCAGTCTAGACCCAAGAATTTATTGATGTATTGATCTTATACAGATCAGAATCTGCTCTGAAGTTTATTAAAGTTTTAGGGAGTTGCCCAAAGGCTTAGAATAACTAAGATCCTTGTCCAGTGTTATTGAACCACAGACTTGGTCGGCTTTCTATCCCTTAATCCTTGCTGCCTATATCATCTTACAATTGAACAAGGGCCGTGAACACTCTACTGAGGAAACCACTGAATCAAGAAGGTAACCTTCTACATCTGTGCACTTATGTCTCATATCTCTGTTTTTAGGGTACTAAGTATGAAACCAACTGATTTCATACAATTTTAATATACAGCATAGTAAAAACCTGTTTCCAACCTCCACTCTTGGGAACAGGAAAATCAGTTGCATGGTAGAGGCAGGTCTTTAACAAAAGGTCAAACAAAATTGTACTGGAGACCTTGGGGAGACTTGCAAGTGGCCGCCTAAGACTAGGAAGCTACTTAACTGAGGTGAATATTATGCAGAGGAGTCATCTCAGTGGCTCCATGTAAATCAGGGTTAAACTCTGGAGTCTGGAGGACATAAAAGAATTAAGATAAACAGTCTAGAATGAGGTTGAGAGTGAGGGCAGGGGTTCTAAGATGAAGGTAAGAATTGGAATTGATTTTTTTCTTGACTTGCAGTTGACATGAAGTGATAGAAGTTAGACTGTCTTACAAATGGTCTGTGAACAGACCCATAAGTTAAAAAGCTATAGTGAGATAAAAAGAATGTGGTGGAGTAAGAGTCATGCAAAATTAAAGATTTAGGGCCCTTGGACCTCTGTTGAGACTAGGCAAGATTCACACACTGAACCGTTTCTTTCCCCTTCTCATAGAACCAAAACCTGACAGAGCTAGAAGGAATCTAAGGGGATATCACAACTGACTGACTCTCTCATTGTGAAGAAGAGGAAATTAAGGCCCAAAGAAAGGGAAGGCTTCAATGAGAACACAGCTCTTTTCCCATCTTAGACCACAATTAGGAAGATTCTAGGAAGAAGCACCAAGTATTTTCTTTTTCACAAATTTAACTGACTTTCTTAAAAATTTACAAAGATTCCATTACTCTAGTACAGTTCTCCAGTAAAGGGGTATCTTTAGAAAGCTCAAAATGACATTTGCACCATTGTAATACCCCTCCCCCTTTTCTGGGTTCCCTCTCCCAACTCCCATAAGCACTGGCATGGGCAGGATGGACTCTTTACAATAATATATCCCTCTCCCTAGTGGCTTTTGGTCTGAAAGTCAAGACATTTTAAAACCCTAAGTCCTTTGATACTCATGAACTCTGTCAAAACAATCAACTCTGAAAAGGGTTTTAGCAGATGAAAAGGGATTGTAGGCAGTCTTTTCTACTAGTGCAAGTTAGTAAAAATGAAGTCAACACCGGGGGCCCCCTGGCTTTTGAGAAAATGGCTACAAGGCCAGGTGCCAGAAATGTTGTAGACAGAATCCATCCTTTAGGGGAGAGCTTGGACTAGATAGATGATCTCTGAGGACCACTGCTACACTAAGATCCTATGAATGTAAAACAAATGAAGAAAGGGAGCTCAAGACATTAATTACCAACAAGAAAAATAAAAGCAGGAGCACAATTTCATAAAAGTGAAACAAATCCTTTTTTTGTTTTATTTTTAACAAGAGATTTTTGAAGATATGCCTCCATTTTCCTTCTCTTTACACACACCCCCCACAATTTTCAGACCATCAAGTTCATGGTCAGATTGAAATTGGTGATAGTCTCTTGGTATATTAAATGTTGCAGAATGACATAACTGTGTTAATCAGTTAGAAAAACATACCTTAGAGATCACAGAAATAATGCTAATTACTTTGGCCCATTGAAATGAGACACAAAGGATGGTACCCATGGGGGTTAGAGGAGATATATGTGCAGGCATACATGTATATATGTGGAATGTGTGTGTGTATATACATATATATATATATATATATATATATGTATACATGTATATATGCATTTTATTCTAACCTTTACATTAACATTTCTTACCCAAGGGTGTGTTAGAGGAATATTTTTGGAAGCGATAACTAGTGCTTTGAACTCTAATGATTCTTCTAAAATTAAAGACTTTTGTCAACCATTTTAAAGATTTTTTTTGCCTTTTCACTAAAATACAGAGTGCAAAAGTACCATCTAGTGGCCAAAGGGGGACAGTATTTTGACATAAGCCTTCCTGCAATACAAATAGTGATGTGTGTGTGTGTGTATTTTTTCCCCCTTTTCACACATACTTTTTATGAAATATTTGTCAAGTTTCATTTTAAGCACTTGGTATCTTTCTCAAAACAGATGGCTAACTGACTTAATACAATTTGGGATTTAATATGTCTTAACGTTACTTTTACATAAATTTGATTCAAGATTACAAATTTCAATACTGTGGCCATATGAGATTGGAATTCTCAATTTTGAAATAAAAATAGAAATTTGTTTAATAAACAGGAAGCTAAAATTTTGTTTTACATATGTAAATTGATTATTGATTCAAAATCTAAGGTTATATGTGATTAGAAGTATATTTATCAGAGGAAAGGATGCTTGTTCTCAACCAAGAGCAATAAAATAAAGGTTTTCTGAAGCAATATGTATAAATGTCTAATTTCTTCTCTTAGGAAGGAGATAAAGTTGTAGTCTTTCTTAGGTCCTTTCTCTGGTCAATGTAAATATCTATAGCGTTTTCCTCCTTTTGCCTGTCTATTTCTTCATTTTCTTTTCTTTGGTTTGTTATTGCTTAAAATTTTTCTCTACTCCATTTTTTTCTCACATCCCTATCCTCCCCCTATCCTGCCAAATAACTATCTAGAAAAAATAAGGCTCAGAATCACTCTGGGAAGGATCCAAGAATGGTAAATGCGTCATGGAACTAAAAGGACCAGACTTGAAAGCTAATGGTAGGGAGGAGTTAGAAATATTTTCCAAGGAGAGAGGTACACACCCTACAAAAGGGGCCAGAGAGTTTACACAAATCTTTGGGAAGTATTTTAATATCCCTGTCTTAAACACATATTAGAAATCATGACAGAAAGAAAAATAAGGACAGAGCCAGTGAGAAGTGAGATATGGAGTTCCAAATACAGTCATTCAGTTCTAGGTCAATAATAAGAGAGCTAAGACAGAATTCCCGAACTTTTGCCTTATTGAACTTGGGGTAACTTTGAAGTTTTACATCTAGTTATGTACTCTTGACCCCACCTTTTGATTTCTTCTGGAATCCCTTCAACTGGAGAACTCTAAGCATTTATTTCTTTATTATTTTCCAGAATAAAGGCTAAGTGTCCCAAGCATTACTAAGGTATAAAGAAAAAATGGTTAAATATTAAAATTCTTATAATAAGGATCCTGTTTAAAGGATCCTTTACTTTTTCTACTGATGAATGTTCCTCCCTTCCTTCAAACCCTAGCTCAAAATAGATTCTCTAAGAAATATTCCATCACCAAGTCCACCTTATTATTATTATTTTGTCTTTATCACTTATTTAGCCCATTTGCACCACATAGATTTGATTTCAACTAGATGTTGCCTTAAAACATTTTTATATGTAAATTTTTTATATTGTCCATCTCTAAATACAAGTTACTTGAGGAAAGGAACCATAATTTTTGTATCCTTTTCTATCACATCTACCATTTTGTGTTCAAGATAGAGGAGATATTCACAATATCATAATTTGACTAGGGTTAAAATAATGATGACATCATTGATGATGTTATATCATTTAGTATGTACAACAACCCTGGGAGGTAAGTGTTATTATTATCTTCATTTTTATAGATGAAGAAATGGAGGCTGAACAAAGTAAAGTGGTTTGCCCAGGATCACATAACTGAGGTAGTGTTTGAACTCAGGTCTTCCTGAGTTCAACTCCACCTCTCTAGATACCATGCCACCATCTCCCTCATCCATAAACATTTCTCCTGTGATTCTCTGCATGTACCTATTTCATTCTACTTTTTTCCATCTCTTTACCTTAGCTGTATCCTATAACTGAGAGATTCTCCTTCCTCCCTCCCATTCCCTATCTCTGCCCACTGAAACCCTTCCCATCTCTCAAGGCCTAACTTATGGGGCAATTTCTTCATGAGATCTTCCCTAACATCCATACTTTAGCATTATTGAAGCTAATTTAGACCTCTGACTCTTGTTAATAACTGAAATCCCTATTTTAAATAAAGGACAATAGTCAAATAGGAAGTTGACTTTGTTGATTTGATTTTCACTGAATGGAGATCTATCTCTACCTGAATTACTCAAAATATTTTATTTGAAATTCTTCTTTGTACTTGTTCTAATCTATATTATATTCACTTGAATATATATGTTTATATATACATAAACACACACATGTATATATACATACATACATATGTGTATACATTTATATGTTGTGTATGTATATATAGATATAGATGATATAGATGTATATAAAGATCATATATAGAGATAGAGATAGAGATAGAGATAGATATAGATAGATATGGATATACTCTTCTGCACTAGATTTTAATTTCCTTAGGGATCAGGGACTATTCCATATTTTATTTCTATATACACTGTTCTCAGTACAAGCACTTAATAAATATTTATTTAATTGAATGCACAGTATTACAGACTATGAAATGGGAGGAAACTTAGATTACCTAGTTCAAGCCCTTCACTTTACAATGAAGAAACTGAGGCCTTGGGAAATAAAATGACTTGTCCAAGATCACACAGAAGGTAAAAGTCATGCCTCAAACCTAGTTCTTCCAGTTCCCAGGTCTATGATCTTTGCAAACATATGCTACTTCACTGAATTACATCAATTGAATTGAATTGGATTGAATGGATAAGAACAAAAAAACTGACAAATGTTTTCTTAAGATCTCTTCCAGTTTAGGATTCTAGAACCCTGAAGCAATGTAATTTAACTGCATTTTATCTACTTCATTCTTTTTTTGATACATGTTCCAAAGAAAAGGATAAGGATTTCCACAGTACCTAGTAAAAACAAGGAAACAAACAAAAACTAAAATTAAATTAAAATTTTTTCACTATCACTAAGAAATGATTGTTGAAAATTTAAAAATTAAATTAAAAGGAAATATATGAGTATCTGTAGTGAAGAACAATTTTAACTGTTCATTATTTGAAGTTTTACCTGGATGTGGAAAGGGACTAAATTAAATGATAATCTTTTAAAACACTTAGGCAGACACCTCATTTGCAAAGGATGGTCATATTTGATTCCAAAAGTTGGAAGCAACAAAAACAATCTAGGACATGAAATGGAATGTAATTGCCAAAAACAATTTAAATTTAAGAAGAGCTTAAAATACTTTCTGCCTAAAAATATTTAAAAGATAAATAATTTAGTTATTATTATGATCAATTATTAAAGCAAAGATCTGACTATGTCACTCCCCTCTTCAATAAAATGGACTCCCTATTACCTCTAAGATTGGGGTCCTTCAGCTCTTTTGTGTTGTGAACCCTTTTGGCAATCTGGTATAGACTATGAACTCTTTCACAGAATAATGTTTTCAAATGCTTCCCCTAAAAATAGATGATATAAAGGAAATTAAATTTATTAAACTGCAATTGTTAAAATATAAAAAAAGTTAACAGACCCTAGATTAAGAACCCTTACTTTTTTTTAGTTTTGTTTTTTTTTGCAAGGCAATGGGGTTAAATGGCTTGCCCAAAGCCACACAGCTAGGTAATTGTCTGAGGTCATATTTGAACTCAGATCCTCCTGACTTCAGGGCCAGGAACTATAGATTAACTGTGCCACCTAAATACCCCAAGAACCCCTATTTTTCCAAAAAAAAAAGTAAACTCTTTTGTCAGTTACAGTCCTACACAACCTGGACCCAATCTACCTTCTAAAATTTATGTATACTATTACTCTTTCCACAATCCATGGGTAGAGTAAATTGCCTTTCTTTTACAAGATTTAGTTGAACCACTACCTTTCCTGAAGTCTCTCCTCATCTTCAACCAACCCCCTCACACACACACACACACACACACACACACACACACACACACACACACACACACACACACACACTAGTGCCCTCCTTTTCAAAATTATCTTTTATTTACTCTGCATATTTTTTGTATATACTTGTATTTAAGTACAAGCTTTCTCTCCCCAAAGAAATCAGTCTCCTTAAGGGCAGACTTTCACTATTTTTTCTTGGTAGTTGCCACACAGTGACATACAGAAAGCACTTAACAAATGATTAATAGATCCTATTATTATAATCAAAATTATAATGATGATGATGATGATTATAATAATAGCTGACATCATTAATATTATAAGGTTATTAAAGTGTTTTAATACCTTACCCTGCCTTATTTTATTCTCACAACAATCATGTGCTTTTATTCCCATTTTACATATGAAAATCAAAGAAATGTTTCCTTTACAACTAAGTCCCAGGGTAGTGAGGTGGTATAGTGGATAGGGCACTGGCCCTGGAGTCAGGAGTACCTGAGTTCAAATACTGACTCAGACACTTAATAATTCCCTGTGTGATCTTGGGCAAGTCACTTAATCCCATTGCTTTGCCAAATCTAAATAAAGAAATATCAGAACAGGGCCTTGAACCCATCTCTCTTCTGGTTCAAAGTCCAGCATTCTTCCTAATTTACCCTTTCTATGTTAGTCCCTCAATAATCACAGCTGAAAGAGAGCAGAGAAGGAGCTTTTTTAAATTATTTTATTCTTTCAAGTCTATTGAAGGACTTTAATATGCAAACATCACCCACTATTACCAGCTATGGGTTGTCACAGTATCTAAAATTCCCATTTGAACCAGTCATTTGGGCCAAAGTCTTGAAGGTCTCTGTCAAAATCAATTAATACATAATCATTTTTCAAATGTCATACGTTGTGTTAGGGTCCCAGACACAAAGACAAAAACTGAACAGTTTTTGCCCTTTTAGAACTTACATTTAAATAGGAAAAAACAACATACACATAGAAAGATATATGCAATATACATTATCCATACAAAATAGATGCAGGGTAACCTTGGATGTAGAAGGTTTTGGTAGCTGAGGGAACTAGGAAAGGCAATTAAGCTATCTCAGAGAGATAGTGTATTAAACTATTTATCATCCATTAACATCTCGGTGAGAAGAGCTTATATCTCATTAGCTAGTTACTGACCTAGTAAGTATTTAGGGGAATAGCAGAAAGGGCAGACAAGGTTTAATGTGAGGATGAAAAGAAAAAGGTGGTATTTCCAAGTTCAGGTTGGCCTGGAAGGGTCAAGGTTGGTAGGGAGAAGTGCGGGTTAGACTGTTAGTTGTAGCTTAAAGACAACAAAAAGGGAAAGGGGAGAATTAAATAGTACTTTTGGAAGATAAGAACAAATGTTGTTTACTTCATAATGTTATCTATAAACCGTCCTTGCAGAATGAGCAGGCAACCCCAGGCTTGAGTTCTTCAGAGGGTCTGCATTCCATTCAAGTTCCTAAAATTAAATTAATTCAAGTAAAATAATTTAGGATTTGTGATCATGAAGGTATGTCAAGAGTTTATTAAGCAAATTAAAGTATCAAAAAGGAATTTTTTAAAATGTTTTAAGCATTTCAAAATGGTTGAGATAAAATCCATACAGGAATCTATTTCTCTACTATTCATCTATTCCATAAGATAGGAAATTAAGGTTCAATACCCTGAATTCTTTTTTTAAAAAATTTTTTTCCTTTAGAAAGATTTTATTAATTTTGAGTTTTACAATTTTTCTCCCATTCTTGCTTCCCTCACCCCACCCCCACAGAAGGCATTCTGTTAGTCTTTACATTGTTTCCATGATACACATTGATCTCAGTTGATTGTGATAAGAAAGAAATCGTATCGTTAAGGAAGAAAAATAAAGTATAAGAGATCATAAAATGACATAATAAGATAATGGTTGACCCCTGAATTCTTATTCTTTTTTTTTTTTTTTTTAGAATTTTGCAAGGCAAATGTGGTTAAGTGGCTTGCCCAAGGACACACAGCTAGGTAATTATTAAGTGTCTGAGGCCGGATTTGAACTCAGGTACTCCTGACTCCAGGGCCAGTGCTCTATCCACTATACCACCTAGCCACCCCCTGAATTCTTATTCTACACCCATTTCTGTATCCTTCAACAGCTTATATAAATAACTCTCATTGTTGGTTTCCCCTCCCCTCCTTAAAATGAGAACCTAGATGATCTAGGAAATGTCCAGGGACCTGAACAAGAGATCTTGTTCATATGTGATTCATGCTATTGACTTAATATGGGTCTTCTTCATAGATATAGATACCTCTCTGTATTTAATATTATATGTAATATTTTATTTTTAATAGCTGATTTAATCCTTATAATAATTCTCTCAAGTAGGTCTTGTTTGCTATCATTTATAAAACATTTCAAGGCTCATAAAGAGTTTTGTATGCATACCTTAATATGTAATAGATTACATATTAAGTTATATATGCAAAGCTCTCTCCACATGCATGTTTATATACATACACACACATACACCCATATATTTAGCCCATTTGACCATCACAAAAATCATTTAAGGATGGTGCTATTACTTATACCCATTTTACAGATGAGGAAACTGAGGCAAGCAGAGGTTTACGTGATTTGTTCCAGGCTTACACTGCTAGTGAGTGTCTAGGGAAGACTCTGGTCTTCCTGACTTCAGGTTTAGGACTTTAGAGGCAGTGGAACATACCATATAAAGAGATGGATATAGAACAAAGAAAAACTAAATTTGAATACAATCACAGATGCTTACTAGCTATGTAATTTTGAGAAAACACCAAGTCTTTCCTCAGTCTCAATTTCCTCAATAATAAAACAGAACTAATGATAGAACCTGCAGGCAGCTAGGTGGTACAGTGGATAATACATTGGACCTGGAGAAATTAAGACTCATCTTCCTTAATTTAAATCTGGACTTAAACACTACCTTGGACAAGTCATTTGATTTTTTCCTGCCAGGCTTCTCATTTGTAAAATGGGGAAAATAATAGCCACTATTCTCCCAGATTTGTTATGAGGATAAAATGAGATACTTATAAAGTACTTTGCAAATTCTTAAAGTATTTTTATAAATGCTATCTCTTATCATTATTACTTTGTCCTGATCATGAAACATCTTTTTAAAAAAATTTATTTGAACTCTTCCAGCAAAACCAGGATGATCACTTCTTAGAGATTCCTTTGTTCACTAGTGTTTCACTCAACTCTGAAATTCTGTGATTCTATGATTGTTATTCTAAAATTACATTATTCTGATGATTTCTAATATTTCTAAGTATCTTCTAAACTGTAAAATCACAGAATGATAGAGTTGGAAGAAATCTTAATATATCATTTAACCTAATCCCTTCCTTATATTACAATAGAAGAAATTAATATTAAGGCAGTTGTCCAGTGTTCTAGTCAATTAGTCCAGAGCCAAGACTAAATCCCAAACCTACTGGCTTATAGTCTTGTTTCTTTCTAGTGTAACAGATTTTTCACAAGGTAGGAGAAGCAGAAGTCCAGAGCTTTAAGTCATTTTGTTAAGACATGTACTGGGTGCAAAGTATTCAAATGCTGTTTAAAGCAAACCTCCTAGACAGCCAGAGCAATTAATTTTTAAATACAATCAGCAATCATTGAGGTAATTAGGTGACACAGTGGATAGGTCACTGGGCTGTAATCAGGGAGACCTGAGTTTATATCCAATCTCCAACATTTACATTGTGCAACCCTAGGCCAGTCAACTTAACTGTTTGCCTCAATTTCTGTAAAATTAAGATAACTAATGGCTTCACCAGGTTATGGTGAGAATCAAATGAGATAATAATTATATACTGTTTACTACAGTGCTTGGAAATAATAAGTACTATATAAATGTTAGTTGGTTTCTATTATTATTATTATTATTATTATTATTATTATTATTATTATTAATCTCTCACTATGTGCCAGACACCAAGACAAAAAAAAGTCAGTGCCTGCATTCAAGAAGCTTACACTCAAATCTGTCAAGGCAACATTTGTTCATTCAAAGATAAATAAATGCAAAGTTTATAAAATAAATAAAGAATAATTTGGTATTAAGAAAAGCACTAACAAGGGATTTAGAAAAGGTTGCATTTGCACTGAGTTTTAAAGGAAAATAGGAACTCTAAAAGATGGAGGTGAGGAACTTTAATCCAGATCCATTGAATAGACTATGCAATGGCAGGAGAAGGGATATAGGTAGCAATGAGTAGGCTAGTCTGACTGAAAGGTAAAGTGCATGGAGGGAGTATTGACTGTCTAGAAAGTTCAGCTGAATCTAAATCTCTATTAAGTGATCTTGCTGCCAGAAGAATTAGAGAAGGCAACAATAACAAAAAATTATTTGCTATAACTAAAAAATTTCTTTAGGTAAGCATCTGTGGGATCGACTGTCATTACTTTTGAAGTCTGCTCAGTGAAGGAATAGATGCTGACTTTGTCCCATTTACTGGTTCTGCTTCAGAAGGGGGCGTTAAGAGCCGTGTTATGATCTAGGATCTATTACAAGAAACCAGTGTCAAAATGAGGAAATTACAGCCCTTGTTCACAAAAAAGCAAACAACAGCAACAACAAAACAAAACAAAATACAAAACACCATTGCATTGGACTTAAAAGAAAATTCAAGGAGATAAATAGGTCATAGCAATTCTTAAGAAAAGCCAGAACTGCTAAAGAAATAAATAAGTCTAAAAGTAACTATAGTAGGAAGTAAATCAGAGTTGAAGATTATAGCAATTCATTCAAGTCCTATTCTTTTTCTTTTTTCCAAAAGTTCATCTATCTTATTTTTTAACATTCATACGTATACATACATATACATATATATGCATATAGATATATAAATTTTAAGTTACATAATGTCCCTCTACCCTCCCTTCCTACCATCCTCATCTCAGCAGCAGTCAGGTTAACATTGTACATATATATTTTTGATAAACATATTTACAGATTAGTCATTTTTGCTATGAAGAATTTAGGATTAAGGGAGCGATATATGAGATAATTTTTATAAAGTGTTCATCAGATTCTAAAGGGGTTTTTTTTGTTTTTATTTTTGTTATTCATTTGTTATTTTTTTTTCTTCCTCTGGATGGAGATAACATCATCCATAGCCAGTCTAATACAATTGTCCTAGTTCTGTGAATTGCTGAGAGTAGTTGCTTCCATAAAGGTTGATCATCTCACAATGTTATTGTTAATGTGTACATAATTCTCTTGGTGTTCTTATTCTTTTTCCATAAAGGTACCCTGAGGAAGAGGCAGGAGGCCACAAATGCAAGTAAGTCAAATCATCACCACCACATTGGCCAGCATCTCTCCTCATCCAGTGATGGAATCAGCCCAGGACCTTGGACCTAACTAAAAGCCTTGGAATGGTGATCCTTTCAGTCCTGGGCTCTCAACCCTCACAAAGGGAAGCAAACTCTGGCGGTCGTACTTTGGTAATTGCTCATGCAGTTGCTAAGGCCATAGCTATTGAAAACTCAGAAAGGAAATTTCTTGCCAACAAAGTCCTTGGCACAGTTGAATGGTTCAACACTTGAAATACATCATTTTATCAGTGGAAATAACATTCAAGAAGAAACTTTAACATCTGTTTTGCTTCTGTACCCTACAAAGTATGAGACCTTTCCTTTTGTTTTGCAATTTCAGTTTCCATATCTATTGCCTGCTCCATTAACATGTGAGGTCCTTAAAACCTATATGACTTCTATTTTTACTCTCAAAACATAATAAATGCTTAATAATTTTTTCCATTCATTTTTCAACTACCTTGTGATTTGATAAGCATCTGGATTGCTTTATTAATCAATTCATTCCATGAGCCCCAAATCCAACTCTACAATTCTGCATCTGCCTCCAAGAAATTTCCTAACATTGGAGCTCTCCCATATCTTCTTTCCATGATCCAATCACCTAGTCTAAATAAGGCCTCTTTTCTGATTCCTATGTAATGAACCCTTAGAATATTTTGAAAAATAATAAATATGCCCATGGAAAGGTCCTAAAACTTTTATTCACTCTTGTTACAACTCTGTAGTTTGCTCATTCTTATATTCATTTTCCAAAGTAGCATGGACAGGAGCCAATTACCTTTAGAGTTTTTGCTCAGTCAATAAATGAATAAATAGAAATGCACTTATTAAATACTTGGCAAATGCAAAGAACTATGCTAAATCCAATAGGTACAAAGAGACAACCTCTGATTTAAAGAAACTCAAATTTGAAATTCAATACATACAAAAGTTTTAGTGACAAGTCAGATGTAAATATACAGGGTTTCTTATGGTATACATTCGGAGAGGATGACAAACCCATCAGGTATCAATACTTATCTAAATGACATGGTTCTGGATAATCTCAAGAGATATTTTCTCATTCAGTTAATGCTTAGCTTTTCTTGCTACATCATTTACTTTATTTCTGTCTTTGAAATGTGACATTCGTTTCTCTATAGATCACTAGTGCTTGCTACATAGTAGGGGCTTAAAAATGCTTACTGATAACAATTACCTTACAACTACCCCATTCCCTCAGAGCTCACAACACAAATTATATTACAGTATGAAAAAAACTTCATAAAAAGACAGCAAAGCGTTTTCTAACATATCTAACTGAAATATCTGTTAAAGAGAAAAGCAACAATAATTACTTAGTTACTGGAAATAATTACTGAAAAATCTGGATGTATATTTCATTTATTTTATTTTTCCTTCAATTAAACATTTATTTTTGTCTTAATATGTACAATGCACTGAGCTGGTGATGAAGACACAACTATAAAACTTGCAAGAAGTAATCCCTACTTTCAGGTAGCCATGGATCTTATATGGGGTATAAAATAGATATATAGAAGTAATTACAATTAAATGTAATATTCCATAATAGCTATAGAAGAAAGATTAACTAAAAAAGCCTGAGAGGTCAAAGGATCACACCTACCTGGAGAGGGGCTAAGATGAGTTATGCAGATTTGGAAAGATTTCCTGAAGAAAGTGACACATGCATATAGTTTTTTAATTTATATTTTAATATATATATATGTATATTATATATAATCTATGATATATAATATTTAATTTATATTTTTCCCCTAATCTCTCTTTCCTCCTCCCCCACAAAAGCCAGTCTGATAGTCTTTACATTGTTTCCATGCTATACATTGATCAAAATTGAATGTGTTGAGAAAAAGATCATATCCTTAAGGGGAAAAAAACAAAATAACAGCAAGATCACAAGATTTTTTAAAATTAAAGGCAATAGTCTTTGATCTTTGTTCAAATTCCACAATACTTTATATGGATACAGATGGCATTCTCCATCACAGTTACACCAAAATTGTCTCTTATTGTTGCACTGATGAAATGCACAGGGGGTAGGGAAACAAGAATAGGGGTAAATTTGTAAAACTCAAAATAAATAAAATCTTTAAAAAATAGAATAAAATAAAATAAAATATCATTATACAAACTAAAAAAAAGATTGACCATCAACTCCATGTTGCTGTTATTGTGTATCATGTTCTTCTGGTTCTGCTCATCTCCCTCAGCATCAGTTCATGCAAATCCTGCCAGGTGTCTCTGAATTCCCATCCCTCCTGGCCTATAATAGAAGAATAGTGTTCTGTAAACATACATATACCACAGTTTTTCAGCCATTCCCCAATGGATGGACATTCATTCAGTTTCCAGTTCTTTGCCACCACAAATAGGACTGCTATGAATATTTTTGTATAAGTGAGGTTTTACCATTTTTCATGATCTCTTCAGGATACAGACCCATTAGTGATGTTGCTGGATCAAAGGCTATGCATATTTTTAATGCCCTTTGGGAGTAATTCCAAATTGCTCTCCAAAAAGGTTGGATGAGTTCACAGTATATTGGCCAGTCTGAGTGTGCAGTAGTACCTCAGAGATGCTTTAATGTGAATTTCTCTAATCATTAAAGATTTAGAGCAATATTTCATATGACTATGGATTGTTTTGATCTCCTCACCTGTAAATTGCCTCTGCATATCTTCTGACATTTGTCAATTGGGAAATGACTTGGTTTTTTTATATTAATTTGACTCAGTTCTTATATATTTTAGAAAAGAGTCCTTATTCAGAAATATTTATAATAGTTGTAAAAATTGTTTCCCAACTTACTAAATTTCTGTTGATCTTGGTTACAGTGGTTTTGTCTGTGCAAAAGCTTTTTAATTTAATGTCATCAAAATTATCTAATTTATTTTTAATGATGTTCTCCATCTCTTCCTTGGTCATAATTGCTTCCCTTTCCATAGATATGACAGGTAAACTATTTCTTGATCTCCTAGTTTGCTTATAATATTGTCTTTTATGTCTAAATCCTGTATCCATTTTGATCTTCTCTTAGTATAGGATGTGTGATGTAATCTAATCCAAGTTTCTGCCATACTAAACTCCAATTTTCCTAACAGTTTTTATTGAAGAAATTTTATCCCAGAAGCTAGACTCTTTGGGTTTATCAAACAGATTACTACAATCATTTCCTGCTATCTCTTTTGCACCCAGTCTATTCCACTGATCCACCACTCTTGTTTCTTAGCCAATACCAGACAATTTTGATGATTGATGCTTTATAATATAATTTTAGATCTAGTAGGGCTAAGTTACCTTCTTTTGCACTTTTTCCCATTAAATCCCTGGAAATTCTTGACTTTTTATTTCTCCAGATGAATTTATTTACAAATTTTTCTAGCTCATTAAAATAATTTTTTTAGAATTTTGATTGATAGGGCACTAAATAAGTAGTTTAATTAAGGTAGAATTGTCATTTTTATTATATTAGCTCATTCTATCCATGAGCAGTTGATATTTGCCCAGGTATTTAGATCTGATTTTATTCGTGTGAGAAGTGTTTTGTTGTTGTTTGTAGTTGTTTTCATAGAGTTTCTGAGTCTGCCTTGACAAATAGACTTCCAGGTATTTTATATTGTCTGAAGCTACTTTGAATGGGATTTTTCTTTCTAACTTTTGCTGAATATCTTGCTAGTAATATATATATATATATATATATATATATATATATATATATATATATATATTTAAGCTGAGGATTTATGAGGGTTTATTTTATATCCTGCAACTTTGCTAAAGTTGCTAATTGTTTCTAGTAGTTTTTTAGATGAATTTTAGGATTCTCTAGGTATTCCATCATGTCATCTACAAAAAAGTGAGTTTTGTTTCTTCCTTCCCAGTTTTAATTCCTTCAATTTCTTTTTTTCTCTTATTGCTGAAACTAACATCTCCCACACAATACTGAATAATAATGGTAATAGTGGTAATAATGGGCATCCTTGTTTCATGCCTGAGCTTATCCATATTGTATATAATGCTAAGCTAATATATATATATATATATATATATATATATATATATATATATATACTGCTAATTATTCTAAGGAACAAGCCATTTATTACTACACTCTAAAGTGTTTTTAGTAGGAATGGGTACTATAGTTCGTCAAAGGTTTTTTCAGCATCTATCGAGGCAATCATGATTTCTGATAGGTTTGTTATTGATATAGTTAATCATACTAACAATTTTCCTAATATTGAACCAACCCTACATTACTGGGATAAATCCTGCTTGTCATAGTGTGTTATCCTAGTGATAACTTGCTGTAATCACTTTGCTAAGATTTTATTTAAAATTTTTGTATCTATATTCATTACGGAGATGTCTATAATTGTCTTTCTCTATTTTGACTCTTCCTGGTTTAGTTATCAGCAAAATATTGGTGTTATAGAAAGAGGCAGAGTTCCTTCTTCACCTATTTTTCCAAAGAGTTTATACATAATTGGAACCAATTGTTCATTAAATGTTTGATAGAATTCACTTGTGAATCCTTCTGGCCCTGGAGATATTTTCTTAGGGAGTTCAATGATGGGTTGTTGAATTTCTGTTTCTGAGATCAGGTAATTTATATATTTAATTTCCTCTTCATTTTAACATGGGCAACTTATATTTTTGTAAATATTCATCCCTTTCATTTAGATTATCAAATTTACTGGCTTACAGTTGGACAAAATAATTGCAAATTATTACTTTAATTTCCCTCTCATTGCTGGTGAGTTCACCTTTTTCATTTATACTAGTAATTTGTTTTTCCTTTCTTTTTTTAATCAAATTAACCAAAGGTTTATCAATTTTATTTGTTTTTTCATAAAACCAACTCGGTTTTATTTATTGGTTTATAGTTTTGTTGCTTTTGATTTTATTAATTTCTCCTTTAATTTTTAGAATTTCTAATTTGGTATTTAATTGGGGGGGGGTTAATTTGTTCTTTCTCTAATTTTTTTAGTTGCATGTTTAGTTCATGGATTTTCTCTTCCTCTAATTTATTCATGTAAGCATTTAAAGATATAATATATCCCTTGACAACTGCCTTGGCTGTATCCCATAAATTTTGGCACATTGTCTTATTGCTGTCATTATCTAGGATGAAACCACTAATTCTTTCTATAATTTTTTGTTTGATCCATTCATTCTTAAAATGAGGTTATTTAGTTTCCAATTAGTTTTAGGTCTATCTCTGCTGGGCTTATTATTGCATGTGATTTTTATTGCATTATGATTTGAGAAGGATGCATTCACTATTTCTACCTTTCAGCATTTGATTATAAGGTTTTTATGCCCTAGTACATGGTCAATTTTTGTGTAAGTGCCATGTACTGCAGGAAAAAAAAAGTATATTCCTTTCTATCTCCATTCAAGTTCCTCCAAAGGTCTATCATATCTAGGTTGCTGTGTTTGTTCTGGGAAGAGTCCCTCTCACACAGGGATGGAGGCGGGGCTCAACTGGAAACACAGGGACTCCACTGAAAATGTCCTTGTCTTCCAGGCCAATGGAGCTGACCAGATTGGTATCTAGCCACTGCACTGGAGCTCCCCTGCCTCTGCACTGGCTCTCTGCTCTTTGCCCGCAGCTCACCCACATTCCCCTGAGACAGACTTTGTTAGTAGATGTTCTTCTCCTTTGCTCTTTCCGGATTTTGTGGATTTGAATTCTGTTAAGAGGTTTGATTCATCTTAATTTTGAGAGAAAGGCAGGAGACCTTAGCATAGTGCCTAGCTTCTCTCTGCCATCGTGGCCACAAGTCCACACATGCATAGAGTTTTAAAAAAAGAGAAGTATATAAAAAATCTAGTGGCACAAAATAACATAATTTGAGGGAATTAATTATTGATTTTTTTTTAAGTAAGACTATTGTTTGCATCTTAAAAGAGACATAGCTTGGAAAGATACCCAGCTAGACATAGATTCAGTAAAGATGACTTCAAAATCATGGTCATGGGCAACTCAAAAACTCTATAAGCTTCAGTTTCCTCATTTGTGGAATAAAGATAATAATGTCTGTGATACCTACCTCACAAAGTCACATTGTAAGGACTGAATGAGATCATTTACAGTTTGAAAATTATATAAATGAAAACTATTTTTATTATATAACTACAGTGAAAGTAGAGACCCATAAAAGTCATCTGTCATCCATTTTTGCATACCCACCAAATTATACCACATTGTATTATACAATATAAAGTACTAGTACATTAAACTTAAACAGTGAAAAGTCTATCCTTTAAAAAATTTGAGGTATTTTGTTTTTATATCACTATGAACCCAGGTTTCCTAACCTGATTTGTATTATTAATTTAAATAATTTGATGACAATTTCAATATAGTTAACTTTTATAATCTTACATATTTTATATCACATTTCTATGTTTCTATTGATTATATTCATATAAAAACAGTATGTGGAAGAGACTTCATAGTTTTCATGGCCAAAAGCATTAAAAAAAAAAAGGTTAAGGGCTCCTGCACTAGAATTTATTCAATTTTTCAAAACATTCAGGAAAGTTTATAGAGTCTTTCTCAATAATTCATTCTAAGGTCTAATAGACCTCAGTGCCAGGAAATTCATTCTTATTTCTAATATAAATCTCTTATGTTTATGCAAAAAAGGTCCTTTCTCTATATAAGAATTTTTACTTTTAAATGCACAGAGCTTTATACTCCTCTTCCAATAACATTCCCTATACCTCCTGTCACTTTTCCTAATAATTCTTATGAAACTTCTCCATGTTAACCACAAAGTTTGAGTGTAGATGCAGAAGGCAAACCATAAGTTCTTTACATTCTCATAATAATTTTGTGGATTATTTTTAAATTTAAGATAAAATTATTTTACTAGAAATAGTTTGAACTTGCTAACCTTAGACACAGAACCCTACCTCTAAATCTCACTAAAAATGACCCAAATACTTTCAAAATTTCCATTAAAAAAGAGCAGACTACAGAATAACCATATATCACACTGTGACAAATTTTTAAAAAGGTTAATCTTCCGGAATAATTTGGAGATTATAGAAATGATCTGTTCTTTACCTCTACAAACAAGGAACTTTATAAATTAGTAAAACAGAAATCTGCTCCCTAATCTAGTTTCTAATCTTCCTGATCCAATGCAGGTCTAGTGTCTCCTGGTATAGTAACACTAAACCTAGTCTTAATAAAAACCTTTTTGGTTTTTGTATCAGATTAACAGCGAGCATTTCATCAGAATTTCTAATAAATAAATCCTTCTGTTTACTTGTTAGAGTCCTGATCAAGAAGGTGCCAAAAGCAAAGATTATACTAACCCATTATGTTCTCAATTCTGGGTAAGAGTGAAGTTTGGATCATTTATCTGGCAAAGTTCTAAGAAAGACCATTGGTTTTAGATAGGTCATGTGGAAAATATGCAGAAAAATATTCATTCCTCACCAACATTTTCCAATGTCTTGCTTTCAATAGATAGCTAGAGAGTTCAGTACTCATAAAAGAGTAAAAAAAAAAATAGGATATTCTTTAAAGTGCTTACCAACTCACTATTGTACTGTTCAGAGCTTTGCTAAACCAAAGAGGTAATAATATCATTAATAAGATAAGTGCCCTTGGGCTTTGATTCAGTTTCCTTTCCAACATGGTTTATTGAGATTATTACTATTTGTAATCCTTTTAAAAACCATTATTCTAGATATATTTTTGTCTTTATCATAGTTATAATAAAACACTATTTCACAAAGTAATTATTTATTTTATGATAATACACAATAAATAATATAATATATATTGAAACAAATATATAAGTAATAAAACATATTACAACATAAATCACATGTAGAAAATACATTAACTATAAAAGCTCAGATCACATTTTTTTTACAGAATATTAGTAGTAAAATAAAGCCATGTAGCACAAATATGTGAAGAGTGAGAGAAAGTAAAGCAAAATAAAACACTGAATTTTTATCAATATAGTACTTAGAGATCCATTCTGATTCTGTGATGCTTACAGATCAGGAGTGTCTAGTTTATCACCCTTATAAATGCCTCTTATAAAACACATAAAACTTCTCCTTATTTTATATAATAATATTGCTGATGTTAATTATAATTCACAAAAGCATTATAGGCTAGCCTCTAAGTCAGAAAGATCTAAGTTCAAACCTTTTTTTTAGATATATCCCAGCTCTGTGACTAGGGACAAGTCACTTTGCCTTAGTTCTCTTAGTAAATAACTCCAAAACTATAAAAAAAAATGGCTTGCATTGATGGAGAGAATTCCCTTTACTGATAAAATGAAATTAAAGGTCCAATTTCTGCCTTGACCTACATTTAATCTTTCTATTCTCCATTTTATACATGAGGATTCTGAAGATCAGTGAACTTTGGTGTCTTAACTATGATCATATAGCTAATAAGCAATCAATGAACAAGCATGATTAAGGGTCTACTATATGCCAATAGAGAAATAACCACAACTTGAACCAAGTTTTCTTACTCCAGGTCCAATTATCTTCTCAATACAACAGGCCTTGAAACCCAAAGCACAAAGGGCAAAAATAATTTTGATTTATTCTATTTATCCTCCTGAAGAGCAAGTTCATAGTGAGAGATTGGTATCTAGCCCAAACTCACACTGAGGAGTACAAAGATTATGAAAAGCCATGCCTCCTTCTGCTCTTTGTCCCACTATTACAAAGGCCCATTAGGGAAACTTATGTTAAAGCTTACCTTGAACACTTGAATCTAAGCCAAAAGGAAAAGGAGTGTAGATATTGAAAACTGGAAGCAAACTTGTTTTACAACAGTTTATGTTTCTTGTTTATGTCTTTCTAATGTTTCCCATTGAGAGGGTAAGGATTTTTAAGGAGGTAAATTCGTTAAGGAATGAATTATTTACTAATTATTCAGAGAACCAAATTTATGCTATTCATTTATGGAGAAAAAGAATTTCTCAAATTTTTATAAAACTAAGGCAAATTTATCAAATTGAACAACAGACATGGATAGGAAGTCTTAAGATAAAGAAATCGAAACTGTCTATAGTCATATAAAAAAAAGATCTAATTCACCGTGTCCTTTCAGTCATGTCTTATTCCTTACGACCCCATTCAGGGTGCTCTTGGCAAAGATACTGGAATAGTTTGTCATTTACTTTTCCAACTCATTTTAAAGATGAGGAACTAAGGCAAACATACTTAGGTGACTTGTCAAGGGTCACCATATTTGAACTCAGGTCCTCCTGACTCATGGTGTCACTGTTCTATCCAGTATACCACCCAACTACCCTGCAATATTGATTAGAGAAATACAAATAAAAACAACTCAGATATACCATCTCACACCTATCAGCTTGGTTATTACAACAGAAAAGGAAAATAATTAATATTGGAGAGAGTATGAGAAAATTGGGATATTATTGCATTGTTGGTGGAGTTGTGAGTTGATCCAAATATTCTGGACAGAAATGTGGAACTATGTCCAAAGGACTACAGAATTGAAAATACCTTTTGATCCAGCAATCCCTACTAGAACTGAATCCAAGAGAGAGAGAGAGAGAGAGAGAGAGAGAGAGAGAGAGAAAGAGAGATAGAGAGAGAAGACCCTATTTGTATCAAAATATTTATAGTAGCTCTTTTGTGGTGGCAAAGAATTGGAAATTGTGAAAATTTCCATCAACCAAGGAATGACTGAAAAAGGTTGTGGTATATGATTGCAATGAGATTCTATTGTGCTATAATAGATGACAAGTAGGGTTTTTTTTTTTTCAGAAAAACCTGGAAAGACACATAAAAGAATGAAGTGAGCAGAACCAGGAAAACACTGCACAGGGTAAGAGCAATATTGTATGATGAGTAACTGTGAATGACTTAGCTATTGCAGTAATACAGTGATATAAGACAATTCCAAAGGACTCATGATGAAAAATGCTATCCATCTGTATAGGAAGAACTGATAGACTCTGACTTCAGATGGAAGCATACTATATTTTAATCTGAGTTTTCTTTCAAAACTTGACTAATATGATAATATCTTACATGGTTGCACATGTGGAGTGGGGGGGAAGGAGGAAGGAAGGAATTTTTAAATGAATGTTATAAATTGCTTTTTACATGTAATTAAGAAAAAATAAAATATTTAGTGATAATCATAACCTTTAAATTTACTTGGTGTGGTTTAAACTGTTAATGTAACAATAGTAGTGGCATAGTCTATATAGTCTAGTCTATTCCAGTGTCTCATAATGTAACACAATAAAGATGATACAGGTGGAGTCTGGTCACTAAAGGCACTGTAGAATATAAAGACATCAATTCAAGAGTTATCACTCTTAAGGACTCACACTGCTTATCTAAATGTTTGACACATCACCTTTCTCTCTACATCTAACTTGATCCTCAACCTTCTTTCACACTGGCAGGTCTAAGTTTCAAGAGAAGGACCACTATGACATGGTTCCTTTCAAACTCTTTAAGAATACTAGGAATGATTCTGTTGAGGGGAAATAAACACCCCCTATTCAACACTTTACTTCTTGAAAATACTTATCCAATTTTTCTATATAGATAATATGTTTAATCATAAGTATTTAGTTAATAAGGCAAAATAAATAATATTATGAATAGCAATACATCAAAGTAAATATATAATAAAATACATCACAGTACATATAACAATCTAGATTACACCCATTTACCACTAAACTCCTTTACTACATATAATGAAGAATGGGTTTATAGGTTTAGCAACATTGGATGAGTTGCTAAAAAAAATTCATATGCTTGAGATATCACAACCCTATATGGAGATATGAATTGTTATTGATCCATTCAGGAACACCACATAAAAATCTTCTGCTCAGAGGCTGACTATTCATCTACATTTGGGGAAATTCAGTTGGGGAAAAGATGGTCTCTTTTCTCCTGGAACATAACCTTTAAAGATCTCTCAATTAGCTCTCACCTTAAAAGGACATTTAGATATTGCAAGCTTTTAATGCAATTAGCAATTCTCTTTAAAGTCAAATAAAGAAAAATTCATCAAATTAGCCTTGTTTGGGCTATACAAACTATTCATTCACAGATACTGCACTATACATCAAAATAGAGCTCTCTTCAACCTTGTTCCTCTCACTAGGATTCCAAAACCACCTAAGAAACCTCTCTGCTTTTCCTTTCCAAGTCAAAAGTGGAAGAAGACAAGCATAAGGCAACCAGGAACTCTAGGTTCTAGGAGGTTAAGGTCAAAAGCACTGTCCCTGGAGTTCTTGGCCAATAACATCAATTCTTTCCACCCAATCAGTTATTACTCAGCTGCATTGTTTCCCTAAAGCTGACTCCCTCTAACTGCCTTAGTTTCAATGGAGCAGTTGATCTCAGGGTTCCCACCCCATCCACCCCTCCCCCACATACACACAATCTTTATTTTCTCAGGTTCCTTTTCTTCTGTTACTATGTCTTCAAATTTTGTCTTTCACCTGAAGTTATCTCACTGTAGAATTTGTAGCTTAAAATGAGAGTCTCTTAACTCTCAGTGATTAACCTTTAACTTAAAATGTCACAACTCCCCAAATTTCTGTCATCAAATCAGTTGTTCCCCCCTCCACCCATGAAAGTGTTCTGCCCTTCCTAAAATTCTCCTACTTATTATTCTTGCCATCTCTTGCCATCTCTTCCAATTTCCTCCACACACACACACACACACACACACACACACACACACACACACACACATATATATTCATATATATATATATATATATATGTACATATATATATACATATTTCCCTAGTTTTACTCTCTTTAGTTAAAAAAACATATAAATTAGTGAATTGGTTATATATGAATTAGCATCATGCCTCTTCTTGTCTCCAACCAGGCAGTCTGTCTCTTTTGTGCCCTTGAAACTGTGTTTCTTCACACATACATTTCTCTATTTTTTATATAAATAAGATATTTTTCAGTCTCTTTATAACACTAAACTCTTCCCACACAAATGAGGCATCATTACACATTGTTAGCAAAGAGATACAAATCCTCAAATCTATGTCACAGATCACTTTCTTTCCAAAATCCAAAATCCCACCTGAAATCTGTTTCTTCATACACATATTTTTAATAGTTTATATTGAAACAATGATCTTTTCCCATTCATTTAAGGTATCAAAATGTTCATCATAAACAGTGACAATGCCTCATGTCTTTTGAAAATAAATGCAAATGTAATTATTTATGCAAAGGCACATTTTTCATCATTAATAGTTTCTTATACAAAGAACCAGTATTCTTAATAATAATATTAAGAATATTCTAAAATCTATATAAAAGCTTTGTCTCTCTTCCCTTTTATAACATTTCTTCTTTCAACTTCTTGGTTGTAATGTCAGAAGGTTGCACTTTTAAATTCTCAAATAAATGTAAAGTAAATATTAAAAAAATTAAGTCCTAATTGAGTTAAAGAAAAGAATTAAGATAAAAGAATGAATTCTGGAACTGGAAGAGACCTCTATTGCTTCTCTAAAAGTTCTCCAAAATCAATTGACCCTTAGTCATTTAAATCATGTAAACCTCCATTTTTGTCATAAAGATTTCCAAGAAAATAGAGTTCACAACTTCTCTTCCTCAATAGCAACATTCAGGAAATTATGCTATATCATTATACATATATAAATATATATATATATATATATATATATATAGTCATTCTTGTTTCAGTGTAAGACTAATTGTTTTTAGTTCTGTCCTTAGTAAAGAATATTAATTCATTCATTCATACATTCTGCAGACATCATAGAAAATACTATTCTAGACATTAATGCCCTACTTGATTCCTGTCCTCAAATAATTTATAATTTGGAGGTCATAAGTGAGGAGGAATAGAGGGTGGACAGATTAAACATAATAAAAAGTAGCAAATGAAAAATATGGGAAGAATGAAGCACATTAGGATCATTTTAAGAACAGAAAACTTTCTGTGTAAATAGGAAATGTAGTGGAAGTAGTTCCTTAATTAGTCCTTGAGGGGAGGCAGAAATGAGAAGGTTGCACATTTCAGTGGTAAAACAAAGACCTATATTAGGCCTTAGTCAAAAGTGAAGAAACAGGACTTCAGATGGTAACACCTGCTCTTGTTATCAAAAAGGGTAACTTCCATTTGGAAGTTAGATGAAGAATATTGGATTTTGGAACAAGTATTCTCTGACAAAAATTCTAGAATACAGAATCAAGAAATTTTCATATTTGTCATCTAATTCTGTCTCAAAACCTATTTGCATAAGATTCTCCTCTTTAATGGATATTGATTACTCAATGCTACATATCTGGATAAGGGGTAGAGTTGGCAAGAGCTTGGACAGAAGAGAGATTTTGGTCTTCCGTCTTTTACTTTCAAGAGAGAAAATACCCATTTCCAGGTCCTTTTTAAGGAGAATTTTCTGAAAGGAGAGACTGAGAAGTAATTAACATGTGGAAGAGCTTGATGATCATGTCCATAATCCAACTTATTATACCAGAAACTTCAGGATATTTCTTCTTGAGATGAGATCTGGGACTCTCATGGTTGATTGGAAATATCTTACATCTTTGCCTCCTGGATTCCCTTGCTTCTTTCAGATCCTAACTAAAATCCTGCCTTCTAAAGATAGTTTTTCTCATTCCCCTCCTTAATTCTAATCATTTCCTCTGTTGATTTTATTCAATTTATCTGGAATATAGCTGTTTGTGCATTGTTGGTTACATGTTGTCTATTTTCTTTAGACCATCTTCTCTCTGAGAGACAGGAGATATCTTTGTATAACCAGTGCTTAGTACAGGGTCTGGTACATAGTAAGCATGTAATAAATGTTTATTGACTACTTCCCAGTGGGCTAACTCATTCTCTTTGTATATTATCTGACAAATGTATATATATATATATGTGTGTTTGTGTGTGTGTGTGTGTGTGTGTGTGTGTGTTTTATCTGCATAACTTCTCTGATTTCTGTTTGCTACTTGCTTGAATAAATGGGCTTATACATTATTCACTATAGATGTTCTTTGTAGAACTGGCATTTTGTTGGAAGAGATCCCAGTCTTAGATTGATAACTTGAGGCAGTTCTTCCCTATAAAAGATTAGCAATCAAGAATGCAGTTTGAAACTAAACTTTTTTTCCCTACTGGACTAAGAACACTTGGAAAGGAGACAGCTATAATTCTCAGCATCTGAGGTCAAATTTGAACTGAGGTCTTCCTGACTCAAGGACCAATGCTCTATCCACTGTACTACCTAGCTGTGCAGTAGATAAAGAATTGGCCTTAGAGTCAGGAGGATGGAAGCTTCTTATCCAGCCTTAGACACTTCTCACTACCTATGTGACCTTGGGAAAGTCACTTAACCCTGATTACCTCACATCCAGAGCCATCTCCAGTCATCCTGATTCACATCTGACCACTGGACCCAGATAACTTTGGAGGAGGAAGTACCCACAGCATCCCCTCACTCAAATCCAATTCAAGTGCTCGTTATGGCATCACCTCCCTGATGTTATGATCTTCTTTGAGGATGAAGGATAAACATCATCATCATCATCATCAATTATAATTCAAGCCTCTCTAGAGCAGAGTGGCCAGCATCTAGAACCAATTCTTCTTCTTTTTCTCTTGTCAGTAATTCATTTTCCTTGGAATTGGAGAACAGTAGTGCAAGGAGTCTAGTTATTTGTTCATACTTTCCTGTAAATCACATTTAGATAAATTCATGTGAATAGTTAAGCCTACACTGGTAACAATACTTTCTATCCCCCCACACACACACCCATAATGTCTGACCTTCTGTATTGAATATCATCTAAGAACCCAGTCTGCCAATTCTTTCCCCAGGTCAAAGACGCCCAAAATTTTTCCTCATAGAGTTTATTTTTCTACTATTTTTTGTTATTTTTATCTGTTTTCCACAGAATATTTTCCTTTTTCTATATATTGCTGTTAAGATGAAAAGGATAAAACTAGCAAGGTCCTTGAATCCACTTCAACAAACTTTTATAAACTGACTACTCTAAAGAAGATACTTCATAAAAAAAAAAGTATGCTTCATCTCCTGTCTTCATACCCTTGCACTGGCTGTCACTTATGCTGAGACTGTATAGGTTTATTTGGTATCTATTCTCTATATACTTGCATAAGTAAATATAAATATATTCTCCCCTAATAGACTGTAAGATGTTTGAGAGCAGAGACATTCATTTTTATCATCGTTGCCCAATGGCTAGTATAGTGTCTATCACATTGTAGCCACTTAATACATATCTGTTGATTAACTGGATCAACATAAATCTCCTTCCTTAAAGAATTTATCATCTATCAAGAAAAATAAGATATACACAAATAATTTAATACACATTACACTATTATTAAATGCATTAGAAAGGTCAAACAGACTGCCCTGTGATATTCAGGGAAGAAGGGATCGCATATAGTTTACCATTCAAGCAAGAACCTCTTAGAACTTAGCTGAATGGTCTTTGGAAAGCAGAAATCCAATCCATCATCAGAATTACACTTGACAATTTTTATCGTACTTGAATCTTCCAGCTTTCATTCCACTGACCTATCCTTTAAGGTCAGCTCTGTGTCATTATGACTCATTAGAACTTTTTCTTGTTGTTGTTCAATTGTTTTAGTCATGTCCTACTCACTATGACCCCATTTGGGCTTTTCTTGGCAAAGACACTTGTAGTTGTTTGCCATTTCCTTCTCCAGCTCATTAAACAGATGAGGAAACAGAGGCAAAAAGGACTAATTGACTTGTCCAGGTCACACAACTATTAAGTATCTGAGACCAGATTTAAAATTCCTTAGTTCAGACTTAGTAACCTATCACCATTACACCTAGATGAGCTTATACCAGTCTTTATATGTCTATGTTATTGATCTGTGTCCTCTATAAATACATTGATCAGAGGGCTATATTAACACAAATAAATGTAAATAATATTTCATACTATGTGGATATGTTTAAAATTTCAAAGTATTTCTTAGACTACATTTTAAATTTCTGTCAGAGAGGAACTTACACTCTGATAACATATTTATATAAAAAGCATGATAACCATGTTCTAAAATACTAAATGAAGAAAAGATGTCTTAGCTTCTTCATGCATAGATATAACCAACTCATAATAAGATTATTGTTCACTCTGGCACTACTTTAATTGCAATGTAATTTGAAATGTTAAGAAAACCTGGATTCAAATTCTATCTTAGATACTTATTAGACAGATAACTTTAGATATGTTTCACACACTCTGGTCTTCAATTTCCTTATCTGAAAAAGGAAATAATAAAAACTGCCTTTTTCACAGGGTTATTGTGAGGTTGAACTTGGATCATTACATTTGAAAATGTTAAAGCATCATTAAATATAACTTCTTTTTATTATGTTACTTCCCTGACCAAATACCTCTAATTAGTCCTCTTCCCTAGAAATTCAAATGCTTTAGACAAGAATTCAAGCATGGCCCTCCACAAACTGACCCCAACCTATCTTCCCAGTCTTACCATCTCCTATTATTCTCTGTAAATCCTTCATTCCAACCATGTTTGCTTATTGTCCATATCATGCTCTGTAGACATATAAGACACTTTTCTGGCTATATGTTTTTGTTCTTCCCATGAGTATGAAACTCCTAATCCCCCTTACTATTGGTATCGTCCATTCTATAGTACTTTCAATTTAATGACTGTGTATGTATGTATGTATGTATAAAAACTTTTATATTTATCCAACATATATTTCATTATATTATATATACATAATCTATGTATACATATGTATACACTCATACACATATGCATGTAAACATATAGATATAAATAGACTTATTGAATCCTCCCATTAGAATATAAGCTCATTGGGAGTAGAGATTGTTCAATTCTTTGTACTTATGTAGTCTAAAGCACACTCTAGTATATACTATGCCCTTAATAGATGCTTGATAAATGCTTGATCCCATTCCCTCAGCCTTTATAGTCCCATTTCTGTATTCTTCATCAATTTAATTCCCCTCCCCCCATTCTCTAAGGAGGAATTTAAATTCTACATTCTCTGGAATGCCTTCCTAAACTTCCCCAGGTATAAGTGTTCCTCTGCTCATCTGATGTCCTCAAAATCCCTATTGTCATTCATTTGGCAATTTGATTATGTCTTTTCTTGTACTAAATTGCTATACAAATCCCACCAGTGATATTTTTCTGGCCAGGTAACAATTTTCAAATCATTCTGAGATTCAATTTTCTCATTTGTAAAAAAAAAGACATAATAATAATGCCAAGCTCAAAGAATTGCTACAGGAATCAAATGGAATTTTATAGATAGATAGATAGATAGATAGATAGATAGATAGATAGATAGATAGATATAATTATATATTTTATATATAATTATATATAGTGCTTTGTAAACCCTAAAGCTCTATGTAAATTTCAAGATAAAATTATTATGAAAGTTGTTTTACATATGTATATCTTCTTTTTCTAATTATCAGGGATTGCCTTTTACTTCTTTGAGTTCTATTCATCTTGTAGTACTGTGAAATGGACTTAACAAACAATCTCTTCTATATACCACTTTTTTCCTCTTCTGACACTGGGGTAGGTCTTCCTACCAGTGATTTGTTGAGAACGCTGAAAGGAAACCTGTTTAGTTGTGATTTCTGTGAGTCCAAGTGTGGATCTATGACTGTATTTTATATATTAAATTGAAAATTCTTTATAATTATAGCACAATGGAAAAGTTGGTGTATTCAAAGGAACTGTATTTTCTGGAATAGAATAGGGCTATGATCAAATATTTTCTAAAATGTTTGTTTCTTTGTAGTGAGCTTCTAAAGGTAGCAGAATTTCTACTCTCAGCTTCTCTTCCTCTTCTTAACTTTCCCCAAAGAGTCTAGAATATTTACAAAAATGGATGAGGTTAGAAAGCTAATGTCAATTTTGTGAGTCCTTATTTAGACATCATATCTTCAAAGAGGTACCAGAAAGAATCATACCGTCTATCTATACTTGTTAGTAAAAATAGCTCCTAAACTCCTTCCGGGTCATATTAATGAAAGTAAGTCTTTCATATTCATGTAGTGATAGCATAAGATCACTGAAGACTCACCTTTTGAAAAATTATTTAAAAAATACAACAGCCCCTTCTCAAGGAGCTTATAATCTATTAGGGGAGACAGCATTTATATACATGAGATAATACCATTGTACAAAGGAAAGTATTTTGGATACGAAATTAAAATTAAATTTCAGCTTTTTAGCTTACTATAAGAATGACCTGTGGCAAGTCACATAACTTCTTGAGGCAACAAGATCCTCCACTGTAAAATGAGGATTTTGGCTAGAAAGTTTTCTGGCTACTATAAAAACCCTTAGGTTTTTAAATTTTTAAATCTCTCAGTCAGTCAATAGACAATTAGAATTTAAGTGCTTTCTTTTTAAAAGTCACTGTGCTAAGTAATGGAGATCCAAATATCAGCAAAAAGGGAGTCCCTGAACTCAAGATGTTTATGTTCTAATGGGAGATGTCAACACATTAAAGAAAAAACTGACAAGTTGAAGGGACTATGGGGCATATAATGGAAAAATCTTGAGCTACCAAGTCTCTTTGCCTTTACCCAAAAGAAAGTTCTGGGAAGAACTCATTAATGGAAGAAATGCCCAGAAGCAGAGGGAAGAAGCCAAGGTATAATTGTGAAATCCTAGTATCCCTGTTGATGAAATCTTCTGATTACTTCGGGAATATCTTTAAAGTACCCTGAAGTTAGTAACTATACTCAGTTTCATAGAGGAGGTACTGATTAAATATTACTTGAATTCAATAATTGAATTAATCAGCCTGTTTCCCCTTTTTGCTTAAATAGGGTATAAAAATAAGTGAAGAGAGAAAAAAACTCATATGGAGGGAAGATATATAATTCCAATTCTTAAATAAACTTCTATGGATTATTATTGTTGAAATATGGTTCAGAAGACCCATTAGTCCCAGTTTGGAAGAATTAGAAATCATCATCATCATCATCATCATCATCCTCATCAGTAGCATCATCACCAAACCTATTGTTTCATTGGTATAGGGAACTCTGAAATATTCTCAACAGATGTGGGCAGCTTCTCTGCAATTTATCATCTTATAGCATTGTCTAAAAGCACTGAAAGGTTTTAACAATAGAGCTGATACTAACAATTAATGCACATAGCACATTCAGGTTGATGCTCAGCAAGTCTGTGAGCTACATATTATCATACTGATTTTATCAATAAAGATATTGACATTGAGTGAGGTTAAATGCCAGAGTCACATTGTTAGTGTCTGAGGTAGGATTCAAAACTTTTCAAACTCTAAATCTGACTTTCCATCCACTGCTCCTTTTAGTTAAATCAATTATTCAATAATTATCCAATAAATAATTTGATTTATAATGAATTAGTTTCTTTCCAGTCTATGTGATTAGAAAGTTGCCCTAAATATCCCCCTCATGATCACTGAATATTTACTGTTCATCCTCTTTGAACATAGTTTTGAACTAGAAATATAGATTCAAGAATTGGAATGGAAGCTCAGAGAACACCCATTTATCTTTTCTTTAATATATGAGAAGACTAAGACCTAAGGAGAAAAAATGACCTGACAATACAAAGGTAATAAGGGAGAGAGGTGAACCCAAGTCTTCCAATTCCAAATCCAGTGGACTTTCCTTATGTCCTCCTATGGGCATTCTATCAGAGATAAAACTGAGAACAACCCAAACCTAGAGATTATTGCATCTTAAGATTTTTCTTTCCATTTAAATTTAATGGCACTTAAATTACAACATATCAAACAGATCTTGCAGGTTTAAAGTCTGCACTAATCTGCTGGCTTGAAGGTTTCTTTTCTATTATTTTAACCAATAATAAATTTATTACCAGTATGCCCTAAGATACTCCAGAAAGGGCATAATTTTTAATATAAAATATTAATTAATAAAGATAGTGACAACAGAGACATTAGCATAGGAAGCAGAGTAGCTAACAGTCATTGTTGTTGCTCTTCCAGGCTGAGCCTCTCACACAAATTACCAGGTCAAAACTTATGCTGGCAACCACTTTCCTTGCCAGAGACTGCCAGTTCTGAAACCATGTGCTGCATATCTCCCAAGGTACCAAGAATTGGGGGAAAGGCTAAAGCCAAGACCCACTTGACCATTTTGCTTCTCCAAATGCTTTGATTCTACTCATTCATTCATTCATTCATTCAGTAAGCATTTGTTAAATGTCTCATATGTGCCAGAGATGGTGTTGTCCTGGACATAACAAAGACAAAAAAAAACAAATAATCCCTTACATTTTACTAGGGGGTTATAAGAATTACATTAAAAGCCCCCACAAGATAATTTGAGGAAAGGAAAGAGAATAAATAACCAGGAAGATCAAAAATCTTCAATTAGGAGGTGGCATTTGTCTCAAGGAGGTTATCTTCTATCACTCAAGTTGAAATATGAGCTCTGAGAGAAAGCTGGTACTATTTCTCTAGAATTTCATGGGATCTCATTAAAGTAACCTTTCTTTTTGTAGAATAGTTCCTTCCCCCCACCCAGTCCTTTTCAGCTTCTCAGGGAATTCTTCCATAAGCATTCATCAGCATCTAGGAAATTTGGGGGAAGGAGCCAATTTCCATTAGCTCTCCTTCCTCTGTTTCTTTTGGTAAAGACAATAGGAAAGATGTCAGTGCAGGTGGCTATGCCAAAAAAAAAAAAAAAAAATGAATTTACCCACTTGTTCTATTCAGTCCAGCCTGGAAAATCTCTGTACAGAACACAAGGATAGCCATAGATGTGAGCTCACAGTTCTTTGCTATTTGCTTCCCACTTTTTTTTAACATATGACACCAGTGATGAAAGTTCCACAAGTCTCGGTCTCCTGAAGACAACTTGACAAATTTAGTTTAACTGTTTTGATGTAATAAGCTAATTAGGTAAACTGGTTCAGCAACTGATCACGTTCCACTCATTTCAACCATCTGCTTTACCATTTGTTCCTATGTATACCAGATTTCATAGCTTCTTTCCTCTAATAGTAATTAATGAAACTGTTAATAAGCCACATATATCATACAATGCTGCAATAATTTACCAAAGGATAATGTTATGAGACAATTTATATTTAACACTTCTAGAACATTACTTGGGCTACTAATGTTGCACAGTGCTAACTAGTTTCCTTGCTCTCCTCTCTTAATGAATTCTCTAATTAATTTAATACACATTTTATGCATAATTTGAAATTTAAAAACACTGCTGGGTCAGGTTTTACCATGCTGCCAGCTTCAACAAGACACATATTAAGGAAACATGACCTCTATGCAAATTGCAGACTTGCTGTTATTTTCATTCCCATTCTGGAGCTCACTCAAGTGTACTTTCTCATAGGAGATTTTTCTCCCATATTGCTAAGATGAATACAGAGGTAAACCCATAATGCCATACAGATTATTAACTGTAGTGTCAAGAATAACCCATAAGTACTTGGTCTGATTTTAGGTATTAAGGCAAAAAAAAATTTCAAAGCTTCATTCATACTTTGAAGAAAACTGAGTAATTGAGTGAAATCCAGAATCTTTTTGAAAGAAAAGGTCCTGTCAGATAATCTAATCTTCTAAGAAACAGTGACAGGTATAGAAATTCACAAAGAAATGAAATAAAATGTGATATAGCTTGCCTTTAGCAAGATTTTAGATTCTCTTCTCATGATGAATCAAAATTAAGTTGGGGAAAATGCAGACTTGACTTGAGTTTCTCAACTAATTTCTGTTTAGTACACAGCTACAAAGGAAAAGGAAAAAGAGTAGAGGGAGGGAAAGGGTTTGGACAGGCACAGGGAGAGAAACCTAAAAACAAGGGACCTTGTTTTCTCTAAAAAGAATAATGTGGGGCAGCTAGGTGGTGTAGTGGATAAAGCACTGGCCTTGGAGTCAGGAGTACCTGGGTTCAAATCCAGTCTCAGACACTTAATAATTACCTAGCTGTGTGATCTTGGGCAAGCCACTTAACTGCATTTGCCTTGCAAAAAAACTTAAAAAAAAAAAAAAGAATAATGCTAGTGTCATCAATGGAGAAACCAAGCATCAGACCTAGGAAAATGACTTTTAAAATAGACCACATTTAAGTCATGATTCTTTCACATCCAATACATGAACAATCTAGTTTGCAGGGACATAGAAACTCTTTCCATCTATAATTTAATACTTTTTAGAGAGTTACCTGGACTCTTCATTCCATTCCATTCTTTTGCACTCAATAAAGGTTTGTTGTTTAGAAATACTTGATATCCATAGTTATCAGAGTTCTTTGTATCCTATGTCTTCCTCCATCCTCACTCCTTCTTTCCATCTTCTTGAATTCAAGGAATCTTGACTTTCTTCTGAAAACACTTTATCTCTGGCCACTCTTTAGACTAGTGTAGATCGCATCTTTTCTCATTCTCCCCTACAAGTCAGAAAACTCTTTTGTCTCCTCTAGGCCTATGCTCTCTCCCTACCATCATTTCAACAACTTTTCCTCCTTTGAGGTTCATTCCACCTGCCTATATATCTTTGCCCATATTGTTATTATAGTTCTCTACCAAATCCCATGTGATTTGCCTTCCCTTTCTCTACATTCAAAACTCTTCCCTTATACCTAGGAATACTAAGTATTCATATTGATATATCCCTGGCCTCTCAATTCATCATAATCCTCACCTCCATGATAGACTTTCAAAGAAAAAAATGGGATATCATAAAGGTAAGAAGATAAAACTTGGCAAGATATTTTATATATAGCATAAGTGTGAGGGAATAATCAAGGATGATACTAAAGTTGTGATCCTGAGAAACTAGAAGAATCATAGTCCCCTCAACAATAATAAGGAAGTTCAGAAGGGGAAAAAAGTTGGGGGGAGAGCTCTGTTCTGGTGATGCTGAGTGTGAGATGTCTACAAGAAGATCACCAGTTTGAATAATCTAATAGACAGTTGTAGATATGAGACTAGAAATCAGGAGAAAAGTCAAGGTTGAGTAAGCAGATTTGAGAATCATCTGCTAATAGAGGTTAATTGAATCATGAAAAGAAAGAACATGGAAACATTAGGTATGAATAACTTTCTCAAGGAGTTTAGCCTTGATTATTTGATCTCAACAAGGCCTTGATTCTACATGGGAATTACTTCACTTTTTTCCATTACTAATTCCCATCATCCTTCTTGTTCAAAACCTCCTCTTTCCTCAAGTCTCTAAAATTTTGCCTTCCCCTCTGGTGGATGAACTTTCTTCTCATTTTATTTCTAAAAATACTGGTCATTCATCATAAGCTCCTTGTCTCCCCAATCCCTAATTTTAAACTCCTTTTCATCTTTTGTCCAGTCTTTCCTCTAGTTTAACAAACTAATTCTTTCAAAGGATAGTCATTCAACTTGTGCCTCTTAGGCCATCCTCTTCTATCTACTCTAGTGGACGGCCTGGCAGATAGCTTTTATTCTTATAAACACCAAAGGTGGTAGCCCACTGGCCTATATTTTACAAATTTCATTAACCTCTCTTTTCAAAAAAAAAAAAAAAATGGGACGTTCCATCTCTTGGCCCAGTATATTTTTCTTTCTTTTGTTTTTGTTTTTGTTTTGTTTTGCAAAGCAGTGACGCCTCCTGATTCCAGGGCCTGTGCTTTATCCAGTGGACCATCTGGCTACATCCACTCCAGTACATTTTTTTTTTAGGTTTTTGCAAGGCAAATGGGGTTAAGTGACTTGCCCAAGGCCACACAGCTAGGTAATTATTAAGTGTCTGAGGTCAGATTTGAACTCAGGTACTTCTGACTCCAAGGCCGATGCTTTATCCACTATGCCACCTAGCTGCCGCCCTCAGTACATTTTCAATGGATATTCCAAATGCTTGGAATTCTCTCTCTCATTTCTGTCTTTTGGCTTCCCTGAATTCCTTCCCATCCCAACTAAAAACTTACTTTCTGCAAGAAGTCTTTCCCATTACCCTTTAATGGTATAGCTTTCCTTCTAAGATAATCTCCAGTTTATTCTGTCTTTATCTTGCTTTTGCATAGTTTTGTACATTGGGCTCCTGGAAGGTAGGCACTGTTTTTTTGTTTTAATGCTTTTCATTGAATTCTCAAAACTTAGCATAATGCCTGACATTTACCTGCAGTATCAAATAAATTCTTATAATTAATTGATTGAAATATTGCTGAAAGTTTGCCTTTCAGGATTTTTTTTTAATTCAACTTGGAGTCCATGACACAGTTGTTTGTTTTTTGTTTTTATTAACTTGAAGAAAAAAGCTGTAGTTTCTGATTGGAAATCTGATTTCTGAGGATTGAGGAATGAGTAAATTGTCATTAGTAAAGGGAATAATTGCAAGTTATACTTTTGATATGTTTAGTGGTGAAGGTGAAGAGAGAGATAAAATGCTAATTTGAATAGAAATAGGGTATTGGAAGGGCTTGTTTAGGAAAGAGGAAACTCAAGTTTATCTAGAAGTGAACAGTCTCTAAAATAAAGGAACTGATTTCCACACACTATAAGATACTTCCAGCTTTAAAATTCAATAATTCTGGGCAGCTAGGTGGCACAGTGGCTAGAGTACTGGCTTTGGAGTCAGGAGGACCTGAGTTCAAATTCAGCCTCAGACAATTAGTAATTACCTGGCTATGTGATCTTGGGCAAGTCACTTAACCCCATTGACGAGAAAAAAAATAAAATTCAATAATTCTCTAAGGTTCTTTCCAGGATTATAGCTTCCTGGCATGTTAACCCATGTCCCAGGCAAGAGGAACATAACTGTTTGCCAGGTTACTTTCATCATCATCTTTAATATTTAGGAAAATTCTGAATGTTTCAGATATTTAAGACATTCAAACTTTGAATATCCCAGTGTGCTGTGGTGGGGAGATGGAGTGGCTGATCTTCCACTGGCAAGAGATGCAGATGTTAAAGTTTACTGGCATTTTTGTATTAGCAGCACCATACCTGATACTGCCTCTGAAGGCCAAGCAATGAAAGATAAAGAAGAAAATATGAGGAAGTGAGATGGTATAATTCTGTACTTAATGAAACAGGAATTGATTTAATACTAACAGACAGACATATTTCAAGCCCATAACAATTTAGGCTATTTAAAAATAGAGTTTGCACTATGCTATTGGGAAGCACTACTTTGGACTGCTTCTGAATATTTTCAAATTGATATTCTATTACAACTACAAGTCAAGGTCCAAAGAAGATGGTTTAAAAACTCTTTCTAATTCAATGAGGAACCATATTCACTCATCTGACAGGTAGTTCCAGAGTTTGCAATTTATCCCAGGGTCAATCAAACCACTACATTCGATCACTAAATATGGATTTCACTTTCTTTCGTGATAGTGGTGGCAGAGTTGATTCAATAAAGTGAACTTTATTAAACCTGGGCAAGGTAGAAAACAATCTAAAAGTAATCCAGAAGCCAAACTGTGTCAAAGTTCCAAAGGAGATTGGGAAGATATTGGATCGCAATGGATACCATTTTGAGAGAAGAAAAGAAGCAAAATTTAAACAAGTGATTTGACTATGTGAAGAAACACATTATCAATCATGAGTCTTCTAGGACTTTTGATTCTACTATGTAATTTTCAGACATAATTATACTGATTTCAAATTCTACTCAGAGTTCAAACTTATACTTGTTTATTTCCATCAAATCATGATTTCTTTTCTTTTTTTTAGGTTTTTGTTGTTGTTGTTGTTGTTGTTGTTGTTGTTGCTGTTGTTTTGCAAGGCAAACGGGATTAAGTGGCTTGCCCAAGGCCACACAGCTAGGTAATTATTAAGTGTCTGAGACTGGATTTGAACCTAGGTACTCCTGACTCCAGGGCCGGTGCTTTATCCACTACGCCACGCCACCTAGATGCCCCTTGATTTATTTTCAACAAAATAATTTTTTTAAATTCACTTCAAACCGCCAATAGAGTTCCTAAGTAGTATTTGGAATGTAATTTGACTAAAACTCTCTGAAGTGAATACTGAAATTAAGATTTAAAAACACAGCTTAGAAAAATTTAAGGGTAAAAATATCAGGAAGCATTAGGAAAGAAGTATGCTTAAAGTTTTATCACATTTGAGATATTTCCAAACCAGAAATAAGGTAAAAGGTACTAAAAATTTGTAGATAATCCTAAAACATTCATTTAAATATTAGTACTTTAAATGTGAAGGCAGCTGGATGGCACAAATGGATAGAAAGCCAGGTCTGAAGTTAGAAAGATTCATCTTCCTGAGTTCAAATCTGATCCCAACACTTAGTAATTGTAGGATCCTGGGCAAGTCACTTAATTCTGCTTGCTCCAATTCCTCATCTGTAAAATAAGTTAAAGAAGGAACTGGCAAACCACTCTATTATCTTTGCCAAGAAAACCCCAATTGGCTCTAAATGTGAGTAATCTATTCAACAACCAATGAATCAATATACATATAAGTCAGGGATTCTTAAACATTTTTATATGTGCCATAAACTCCATTGTCTGTTGAATCCTATAGACACTTCCTCAGAATAATGTCTATTATCTATATTCACACTTTAAAGAAATATTAAATTTCAATTATTATAATCTTTTCAACCCAAGTTCCTGTACCCCTTGAAAATGTATGAACCTTAGGCCAAGAACCCCTTTGAAGGACCTGAATCAAAATCATATCGATTTTCACATTCTCTAATATTCACAGATTCTCCTTTGAGAAACATATGAAAGAACTGGAAGAACTGGTATTATTGTGATTCCAAAGGAAATAGGCTATATCATTTTATGGAATATATGTTCATTAATGACAATAACTATTATTTACTTATAAAATACTTAATACAAGTTTAATATTCATTTTATACTCATAACAATCCTAGGAGATACATGCTATTATCTCTACAGTTGAGGAAACTGAGGCAGCCAGAAGTTAACTGACTTGCATAGAATCACACAATTGGTAAACACCCACTATTGGATTTGAACTCAAATCTTCCTGACTCTGGGTCCAGCATGCATCCAATAGACACCAATAAAAAGGCAGTATAATATCCCCAGTATCATACTTCCAACAATTAATTCTTTTCTCTGACCATAACATTTTTTCCTTTTTTCTGCCCCATGCTTTAAGTTCCCTAAATCTAAACTTCATATGCCTTGCAACTTTAATTCCCCCATTTATCTTTGTTCTCCCAATCTATCACTCCTGTTCTAGTCTCAAGTTATTCCCTTTAGAGGAAGTACTGGATAAACTGATAACCAGGGAACAGATTTACATATCAAATAGTTGAACAAATTACATTTACCCAGTAAGTCTGCCAATTGGACCCACTTTGAAGACTCTCCACCCTCAGATGAGATTCACACCCTTTGGAACCAATCACTGTTGCTATCCAACCAGTGCACCTCTGAGCATTTCAAAAGGTAGTAATATGCTTTCCAAAACAGATGTCTATCATGAAAGGAGATCAAAACAACATCACTGGAGAGGCACAAAGCTTTAATGAATGATCAGTAGAGGTTCTAAGAGTAGGACATCTAGATGTGGAAAGTAAGCCTACAGAAAGTACAGGCTAGATGCAATCAGCTTCAAGAGGAACATAACACTGTGGTGATCCAGCTCCAAAAAGCAAATCAGAATGCTGCAGCATGATTGTGAGGAATTCTGCAACCAAAGCCAGGAATTACAGTCAAAGCTGGAAGACTACTGGACTATGATTGCAAATCTGAGGTCAGAAATAAAGAAAGCAAATAATGAGATGTATAACTCTGTGTCTCTCCTAGAGAATTTCTGCTCAGCCAAGTTTCTCAAAAGCTTTTAAACAGTGATTTCGTCCAGTGACAGATGGAGTTCTTGAACAGGAGCTGCTGGTCTTTGGGGAGGTCAATGAACTGTATTTGGAATCATTGCAGAACAAGCATTGCAGACACTACAAAGAAAGTAGAATTGATGAAGACTTCTTATAGGAAAGAAATATAGAAAAAAATGGAAGCCATCTCCTCCAAGCAGAACCATAGTTTGTTACCTCTCAAAACCAGATTATGGAACCAGAATCTCACCTGTAAAACTAAATCATCTTCTAATAGCATAAAAAAATACCTGGAAAATGTTAAGCAGTGTACAGGACAGCTACAGGTAGTAGGATTACCTTGGCATATGAATTAGAAATCACAGACTTATAAAGCAACCCAGAGAAAGATGACCTCCTAAAAAGACATAAAGGCTAAAGCAGTCGAGGCAACTAAGGAAAGGCTTGACTCTCATGATAAGGGTTCTCCTGATTCACTGCTAAGGCAAAGTAAAAGGCCATAGGATGTAATGGTGAGAACAAGACCTCTAAGTTTGTAGTAACCAGGGCAGTAGTGGCAGCAAAGAAGGTGGAGGAAATAATAGCAGCAGGTTTCAAACCCTCCAAAACCCCAGGCTAGAGGGGAGGGAATTCAGTAATTGACAGGAAATAACAATTTTAATTTTTAATTTTTTTTTAGGTTTTTGCAAGGCAAACAGGGTTAAGTGGCTTGCCCAAGGCCACAAAGCTAGGTAATTATTAAGTGTCTGACATTGGATTTGAACCCAGGTCCTCCTGACTCCAGGGCCGGTGCTCTATCCACTATGCAACCTAGCCGCCCCAGGAAATAACAATTTTAGAACCTTTGACCAACATCTTTGTGACTTTGGCTTACCTCCTTGTACAAAGAGCTTCCTGGTCATAAAGGCTCGAGAGTTGTTTTGTAGTGAGAGTGAGAGCCAGTGTGATGAGGAAGACTTAACAACGGCCTTTCTGAGACAATAAAAATCAAATTATACAAAGATTGAAGTAGGAAAATGAAGGATATACCAGCCCCCAGATTCGTAATATCCCTCACCCATCTCTCAAAAAACAGAAAAGTGTTGGACAATTTCATTTTAGGGACTATAAAGAGATTTAACATGAATCCACTTGAAGGATGATGGTCAATTAGTGGCAATTTCAGATTCATGATATGAATGCATGTATAAAAGATTTTATAATTTCAGACGTGAGTAGTTAGTTCCATGAAAATAAGACAGCTCCTTTTGGCAAAAAACTAAATGTAAAATAGTATCTGGATCTGGCAATGAAATACCTCTGACTTTTCTCTTGACTCTCAATTAAACTTCTCTTTTCTTTACCTAGAAATGCATGCTAAAACCAAGGACCAATTCATATTCATAAGCATCTTTCTTTTTTCCCTTCTTTCCCCAATTAGTTGCACCCTACTATTCTGTTTAATGTGAGGTATCACCATAAAAATACAAATTATAAGGTAGCTTGAAGAGACACAGAGACAGAGAGAGCATTAGAAAGAGACAGAGAGAGAGAGAGAGAGAGAGAGAGAGAGAGAGAGAGAGAGAGAGAGAACAACAGCACTAGGACAAGAAAAGGAAAGCAATCATATAAAAAATGTTTTTTGAATTGTATCTCAAAAGAAAGGGAAAAAAGCAAATTAGGAGAGAAAAGAATAGTTGAATTTGTCAGATTCATATAGAAGGGAATAATTTATGACAAAAGAAAAGACAGAGAGTATTACAAAAGATAAAAAAGGATAATTTTGATTATATCAAATTTAAAAAGTTTTGTACAAATGAAACCAATGGAATCAAAATTAAAAGGAAAACTCAAAGTTTAGGAACAATCTTGATGGCAAGGGTCTCTGATAATGGCCTCATTTTTCAAATTATAGAGAACTGAGTTAAATTTGTAAGTATACAAATTATTCTACAATTGATAAGGCATTAAAGAATATGAACAGTTTGTTTTCAGATGAAGAAGTCAAAAATATTTATAGTCAAAGAAATGATCTAAATAACTTTTAATTAGAGAAATGCAAATTAAAACAACTGAGGTACCATCTAAAAAATATCAGACAAGATACATGTTGAGGGAATGTGGAGAAACTGGGACACTAATTCATTGTTAGTTGGAGGTTTTTAAATTATGGTATTTTCTTTAAAACATTAAACATTAAAAACATTTAAAAATGTTTTTAGGGGGCGGCTAGGTGGCATAGTGGATAAAGTACCGGCCTTGGAGTCAGGAAGTACCTGGGTTCAAATCCGGTCTCAGACACTTAATAATTATTACCTAGCTGTGTGGCCTTGGGCAAGCCACTTAACCCCATTTGCATTGCAAAAACCTAAAAAAAAAATGTTTTTAGTTGTATGCTCAAATTGTTAATCTGCTCTTTCTTTTATTGATATAAAAATTTAGGTGTACAAATTTTCATTTAAGTACTGCTTAATCTGTAGTTTTTGTATCACACAAATTTTGATGTATTGTCTCACTGTTGTCATTATTTTTAATGATTATTTAAATTATTTACATGATTTTTTGACCCAGTCCTTCTTTGGGATTAGATTATTTTAGTTTTCAGTTTTTAACCTATGCCTCAAAGGCCCTTTGGTGAATATAATTTTATTATGTTATAGTCAGAAAGAAGTTGTATTTAAGAATCTTGATTTTTTTCATTTGTTTTGAGGTTTTATGTCCTAATGCATGGCCAATTTGTGTGAAGGCACCATGCAGAACTGAGAAATAGGTATATTATTTTCTATTTTCATTTACTATTCTCCAGTGGTCTATCATATTTAACTTTTCTGAAATTCTATTCATTTCCTTAACTTCTTTCTTGTATATTTTATGGTGAGATATATCTAGATCTGAGAAGAATTGAGATCTCCTAGTATTCTATTTTCACTTGTAACTCACATTTTCCTTTAATAATTTAATTGCTGTTCCATGTGGTACATACATGCTCAATCTTTATATGTGCAATCTATGTTTTAGCAAAATATCGTTTCTCTGATTTTCTCTTTTAGTTAGATCTACTTTTGCTGTGGTTTTGAAATTATGATTGCTATTCCTGACTTTTTAAAAATTTTCTATTAAAGCATAATATTCTGTTCTAGCTCTTTATTTTAACTCTGTATCTTTCTGTTTCAAGTATGTTTATTGTAAACAAAATGTTATTGAATTTTTATTTTGATTATAAATAGTATTTTATTTTTTCCAATTATAGGTTGAATTTCAACATTAATTTTTATAAAATTTTTTTGAGTTCCTAAACTTTTCCTTCCTTCTCTCCCTCTCCATTTCACCATGACAAGCAATCTGAACTGTGATCATGATCCATAGTTTTTGAACTTTTTTTCTTTCTAATTATAGTATTTTTAACTTGATCTAGGAACTTTGGAATTTGGTTAAAATATTCTTGGAAGTTTTCATTTTGGAATTACCTTCAGAAGGTGACTGTGCACACTTTCAATTTCTACTTTTCCCTCTGATTCTAAGATACCGGGTTTATTTTCCTAATAATTTCTTGAAGAATAATGCCAAATCACTTTAAAATTTTTTTTATGTAAGGCAATGGAGTTAATGTGATTTGTCCAAGGTCACACAGCTAGGTAATTAAGTGTCTGAGGTTGGATTTGAACTCAGGTCCTCCTGACTCCAGGGCTAGTGCTCTATCCACTGTGCTACCTAGCTGCCCCAAATCTTTTATTTTTAGTTTGCTTGTTTATGGCTTTCAGGTAGTTCAATGGTCTTTAAATTATTTCTGTTTGCTGTACATATTTTCTAGGTCAGTTGTCTTTGCTATATTTCATATTTTCTTTCTACCTATTTTAGTCTTTTGATTTTATTTTATTGTTTCTTGATGTTTCTTGGAGTCATTATCTTCCACTTGACCAAATTTAACGTTTAAGGAGTTTTTTTTCAGTGAGGTTTCACATCTCCTTTACCATTTGATGAGTTCATATATTTAAGTAATTATTTTCTTTAATAATTTTTAAGGTTCCTTTACCAACCTGTTCTTTTATTTTATAATTTTCTTGAATAACATTCATTACTTTTCTCATTTATCCTTGATAATTTCTTAGGTTAAAAAGAATTTCTCTTTTCAAAAGTTTATCTTTAGCTCTTTTAGGAAGTATCATTGGGTTTGTGTCTAGTTGGCATTTTCTTTTGAAGAATTGATTAAAAGATATTTTTAAGTCAGCTTTCAGTCCTGATAGTACCATTTTATGGTCAGATTAGTTTTGATGCTTTTGTTTGCTCAATTTTTTCAGCTTAGTTTTGAATTTGGAATTTATTTTAGAGTTGGACTCTGCTCACATCTAAAGGTTCAAACTGGTTTGTCCTTCTGCTATTTTTATAATCCAGTCTGGGAGTTAATAAATTTTAGTAGTTTCAATGTGTGGGGAAAAAATCTGTTTGTTTGCCTTCCTGGTCTATTCCCTATCTCTCTGTCTCTGTCTCTCTGTCTTTCTGTATCTCTGTCTTTCTGTCTCTCTGTGTCTCTCTATCTCTGTCTCTGTCTCTCTCTCTCTCTCTGTGTCTCTCTGTCTCTGTTTCTCTATCTCTCTCTGTCTCTTTCTCTCTCTCTCTCTCTGTCTCTCTCTCTCAATATATATCTTTAACACAGGTAAAACCCATGTCCCCAATGTGAACTCAATCACTCCTTTCTATCCTAGAACTAAGCAATAGAATCTGTTGGATAGTACCCATTCCTGCTCTGCCCAGTTATTCAGTCCCCTTACCCTCCTTGGGCTCTAGACTGACCATTCTTCCTCGTTGCTGCCACTCCATCTTGATACTGCTGCCACAGTTAAGTGTCAGAATTGTTTCTATTGCTTTGGTGAAATCCTGGCCAATTCACACCTAAGTATTTACTGACCTCAATGTCTATTTAAGCAATCCTAGGCTGAAAAAATGACATTTTGTCACTTTCCCACTAAGAATTCAATTTGGTGTATTCTCAAGGTGGCTATGGAAGAGGTTTTGAGGGAGATATGACATAGTTGTTAAACTTTCACTTCATCATCTTGATTCAGCACTCAGTTTGGGCTGTTTTTTCCATAATCTTTGACTCATTATGGGTCTTCCCCACACCAGATTAGAACTTTAGAATGGGTTAATAGTGTTCATTTTAAAAGATATTCAATGTACAAAGTAGGTCTCATGTAAATAACAGCTATTTATTTCCTCTATCACCAAAATAAATGTTTAAAACACCAAAAGAAAAACTCATAAGCTTCAGTTAATAAGTACTTAAAATATGGACCACAAATTCACCACCTATTATAATCTTCTGGGAGGTAAAGGAACTTTATTGAACTGCTAAGTAAGTATTTCATTTCTTGACCTGTACTATCTGCACAACTCGCAAGTCATGCTCTCATAAGCACATCAAAGAATGTCTTAGAGTTTCCTCATTTTAGCTTTAGCATCACCCAGTCATTTATTTGCTGCATATTGCCATTTAAGGAAGCACTTCCTCTTATGAACTTGAAAGCAATTCAGTTACTCCAAATCTTTCAAATATCCTATAAGGTGACTACCAAAGTTGAAAATATCTATCTTTCAGGGATGTGATTCAGTGTCCTGTGTTCAGTCAAAGAAACTTAAAACAGAGGAGCCAGATATGGACTAGCAGTTCAGTCTTAATCTCACCTAGTCAAGGACAGGTTCACTATGCTTGAAACAGCCAAAAGTTCTGAATAGGGAAAGGAGAAAAATCTTCTATCTGCCCAATAAATCCAAAGACTGGCTGTATTCAAATTCTGGAAAGACTTAAAAGAGACCTAAAGCTAGTTCTTCTTCTTCTTTATCTTCTAGCCTATGAAGGAAGCAGCTCTTAGTATTTCAATTATCTTGGGGCAGCCAAGTGTATAGAGCACTGGCCCTGGAGTCAGGAGGATCTGAGTACAAATCTAGCTGTGTGACTTTGGGCAAGTCATTTAACTCCAATTGCTTGCTAAATAAAAGACATTTTGTCAGTCATCCATGACCCATCAGATATGGAAATCAATTCGTTTGCCTTCTCAAATCAGAAATCTCTCAGTGCTAAATCAGAATATATGGTCATCCCCATGAAAATGGATACATAGGAGGTTCTCCAGTCCAGCAGATCAGGGATTCCCCTTGTGATCTCTCTTACAGATATGAAATAATAAAAATTACAACTACAAGATTATCTCAATAGATGCAGAAAAAACCTTAGACAACATTGTTTTTAAAGCATAAGGGTGAAAGCATCCTTTGTTTAATATGTTTAAAAGCATATCTACAGGGCAGCTAGGTGAGGCAGTGGATAAAGCACTGGCCCTGGAATCAGGAGTACCTGGGTTCAAATCTGACCTCAGACACTTAATAATTGCCTAGCTGTGTGGCCTTGGGCAAGCCACTTAACCCCATTTACCTTGCAAACCGCCCCCCCCAAAAGCATATCTACAAAACCAGATTAACATAAACTGAAGAAAAATCAAGAGCTTTCCCTAGTATAAATAAGAATAAAGAAACTTTATCTTGATCAATTAGTTGACAAAATGATTAGATTTGACCTCAGACACTTCCTAAGCTATGTAACTCTTTGTCAATTAGCTACTGTCTGCTTCAGTCTCTTCCACTATAAAATGGGAAAAATAATAGTGCCTACTTCCCAGGGTCATAAGGATCAAATTGGGAAGTAAGTTTTAAGCACTCAATACAGTGTCTGTCAAATAGTGAGTACTTAATAAATATGTATTCTCCCCTTTCTCCTTTCTTAACTTGACTAACTTAATTTGACATTCTAGAAAATGTTATGGAAATAAAACAAGAGGAAGAAAAAAATTAATGTTGTAAACATTAGCAAAGAGGAGTTAAACTTATTCCAATTTGTAAGCAATATAATGTACTTAGCCCCAAAATAATAAAAAATAAAAAAATTGACTGAGCAGAGTAATAGTATTAGTAAAGTAGTTAAGTTCAAAATAAATGTCCCAAAGTATTTTATACAGAGCTAACAAAAACCAAAACAAAACAGAAGTAAAATATAATGTGAAGAATTTAATTCAAAATAGATATAAAATATCTGGGAATTAACTAACCAAAGCAGACTCAATTTATAAAATAATATAATATAAATATATAAGCAAAACATTATAGAAATTAAGAGAAACAAATAATTGAAGATATATTATAAAGAATCATAAAATGACCATCTGCAATAATAGCTTAATTGTCCTGAATACAATAGAAATCCTGCTATGTGAAATGTCTATTTCTCTTAGTATCCCCTTAGTAATTTTTGAAGATCCAGGCTATAGTTTCAGGTTGATTGTTTGTTTTGTTTTGATTTGTTTTGGGGTGGAAAGTAATGTGAACTAGAACTGTGTTCTCACTGGTCTAGGGGAAATTCTAATATGAAAACTTACTTTACCCATGCAGCATAGCCCTTACTGTTCAACTTCTAGTTTTAGAAAGATTATTAGGCAACTGCTCAGGTCACTGAGTATCTAAATGATTTGCCCAGGATTGAATATCCAATATGTGTAAGAGATGACACTTTAGCCCAGGCTGTCCCAATTCTGAGACCAGTTTCCTTTCAGTATGACATAGTGGAAATTTTTTCATAACTGTTCCATTTGAAGCTAAAAATACTTAGCACTATAAAATATCTGTGCTATCAACATCAATATATATATATCAGATGTTGACTATATGCTGGGCATTGCCCTATGCACCAGGATGAGTTAGAAAGGAATATTTAAAAACAGGTACCTGGGGACTGACCCACTTTCCCATGTTCCTATATTCAAGAAATTTTATTGAACATGAAAAATATTCTGAGCACGATAATAAGATAAAGGGAAGACAAATTGTCCCTGCCATTAAGTAGATGACAATCTAAAAGGAGAACAAGTCTGATAGAGACAGATATATACATACATACACAGATAAGAAAGTGCATGCATGCATACATACAAATAAAATAGAAAGGTAGAAGAAATAATAATAGAAGAAATAATAGAAGAAATAGAAGAAATAATAATACAAACATATACAGAATGAATTAGAGTTAGTTAACAGAAAATAAAGGCTTTATGGTATATATTAAAATGAATATAATCTGCTTAGCTTTGATTTAAGGAACTGAGAACAAACAAATTCCACTCAGCTTGATTGAACCATTGCTATATTTAGAATATGTGCTGGACACTGGAAAAAGACAAAGTTTGGATAAGATATGCCCTCATAGAACTAGGTGGATAAAAAAAAAATTAAAATACAAGTAATATTCCCTGGTAACTAATAAGGCACAAACTTACATGAGGAATGAATTAGAAAGGGAGAAAAAGTTTATAGTCAGGAAATGTTAGGTTCTTTGGAAGTATTTACTGAGCACTTAGTATAATAGGTAAAGTAATAAACAGAACACAAATATAAAGCATTGTCCCCTCCCTCGAGGAATTTAAGTTTGTTGAAGGAAATGAAACATACATGGTTCAAATAAGGAATTCTAGGTGCTTCATGGAAAACTTTGAGCTAGACCTTTAAGTAAGGCTAGAATTTGGAATGGCAGAGTTAGAAAGATGAATGTCAGATAATTCCATTGTAGGGAAGAACTTGAGTCTCTCCTTCCATTGTCCTTGTATATTAGAGGGTAGGAACTGTTTTTAAGTCCTCACTTAATGCTTATTAAGTCAATGAATGAATGGATGGATATGGAAGAATGCTATATATCCTAGGCATGAAGTTTAAATCAGGGTCAGTTTTGTCATGTTAACTTGCTGTACCCATTTTCTAAAAAGAAAGCTAAAGCAGGAAAAAATGTCCAGCATTTTTTTAGCCACAAAAATGAGCCCATTTCCCCTCAATAGGATTCACAGGGAGATCTTAAAGGCTGACTATTGTGGAATGCTGCTTCTAGTTGCCAGCAAATTTTTATACTGAATAAAAACAAAATGTGTGTGTCACTTGGACAAGGAAATAGGTGAGATCATATGGTGCATTCCACTGACAGTGACATATTTTGGTGGATTGAATCATGCCCACCTGATCTATAACATTTGGTCTCACCACAGGGAACACTTGGTGAGGGAAAATGCTCATGTGGGGCAGGTTGGCACTTGGAAAGCAAAGAGAAACAGTAGGAGAAACAAAATTCTCATTTAGGAATGATGATGCCATAACTAGCTGAAGGCCTTTACATCAGGGGTGGCTGTTTTTGTTTTGGAAAGAGAAAGAAAGGGGAAATGAAAGACATAGGGAAGGGCAAAGGAAATATTGGTTAGGAGAATGCCAAGTTCATTTTCTCCACAATATTTTTCCCTTTGTTGCAGGATTCTATTGCTAAGCTGCTATTAAAATACATGTTAATGGTTCATTACCTACAAATAACTCTGCTCTAGGGTATTGTAAGAAACTTATTAGATGGAGTCCTATCTCAGATTCAGTTAGTTGGAATTTATCGCATTTTAAAGGTTTAGAAAGAATCAAATCATACCGAGTTTTGAAGAGTAAGCCAAGTTCTAATACTTGAACTTACCTTTGAATATTGAGAATATTAAGAAGAAAAAGAAAATTTTCAGACAACAAAGGCTGGGCAGTAATGAAGTTATGACATGGGGCTCATCTGGTGTCAGATCTATCAATGAGAAAATAGTAGAAAATACTAAAAACCTTATCACTAGAAAATACATCCAAAGGTGGAACAGGAGGTTGTGCATATGGTTGTTGATGAGATAAAATCAGAAAATGAAATTAGTAACTGGATCAAGATATGGAAGATTCTCAAGGTGAGAGTCAGGAAAAGGATTCTAACAAAGTTGATAGATTGACAAGTCTAGGATTCTGTACACAGCCATCATGGTTTTCTACAAGCACTGCATCCCATCTAGAAAAATGCTACTCTTTCCCTTCAGTATTTCTATTGAACTTGGACACCAAATATAACCTCATTAATCTTTATTCTTCCCCTTCTCACTGAACAGCCAGTGCAAGATTATGCTATATTGCAAAGTGTAGTTGGATGTTGGTCATTTTACAAAACTTAGTCATTATACCTAAATTAAAGGAAAGTGAGAGAATATTAACCCTGCAGAAATATGTGAATGAAAAATGTTTATCTCCTTCTTCATTTGACTTTTGATCCCTTTCCTATTGCTTATATCTGTGTTTCAGGAGAATATTTGCTATGTGTGTCTCTCTCTTCGTTATTTCACTATTAAAGTCTTTTTTTTTTAGTTAGAATCTAGTTAGAAAGGACCTAATGGACTGGCCTGCATGTATATATGTATATATATCTACACACACACACACACACACACACACACACATAAACACATACACACACACGCACATACACACACACACACACACACACACATGTCTGGAGTGGAAATACAATATGCTCAATAGGGTAAATGGAAGAAAGAGATAACACTTGGAAAGTAATAATCAAAAACCAAACAAACTTTCTGAATTCAAAAAAGGAGAGAAGAGAAAAGGAGAGTAGGGCATGAGAGGAAGTAAGCAGTGAGGGAAGAGGCTAGAGGAGAAAGAAAGGAGAAGAAAGCAAGAGGAGAAAGGAGATGAGAAAACTAAGGAAATAAGCTCAATTGTAAAATCTGAAGAAACTTTGGTATAATAATATATATAGGAAATGATAGTATTATATGAAATATGAAAATGAAGAATCCAAAAAGTTCTAAGAAGTATGAACTGATGACTTCCAGTCAAGATGAAGGAGAGAAACCAGGTACTGTCCTAAGCAATCCTGATTTTCCCTCAGATCTAACATGAACTAAGCCTCTTAACAGATTTTGGATCCACAGAACCCGGAATCAGGGGAACATGGTGCAGCAAGGTCTGTCACAAGGGAGAGCTGGTGAGAGGTACAGAGATCAGAGACCCAACACAAGAGTGGTGGGTAAGGTCAGGGGACTGACCATTTGCTGTATGTGTGGTGGGCAGAGGAGAGCTCCAGCACAGAGGTCAGACATCTGTCCAGCTGGTCTGAAAGACCCAGGCTACAAGCCCCCACCAACTTCCTCCATCCCCCCCTAACCTCCCCCCCATTCACTCAAATCCCAGTGTTTCCAGTTGACTCCTCTTCATCCCCCTGTTCCTGTGGGAAGGCCTGATTTTCTCCAGAATAAACACAGTAACAGCTCCTGGTGTTTCACCTTGCCCCAAGGCCCAGGAGTAGACAGCAGGTCTCCCTAGGCTGACTGCTGATTAAGGTGATTAACTTTATAGCCTGAGGGCTCAGTTCAGATTGTATAAGGACAGCCCAGATCCTGATGCCTCCTCCCCACCCCCCACCCCAGGCTTAAGGAGTGGGCCACTAATCAACATCACAAATGATCCAGAGGAAGCTTCTGGCTTTCTTTACTGGCAGGCCAACTGAGGAACACCCTGGAATTCCTAAACCCAGTGAGCAAGGCCCCAGGGAAATTCAATACCCAACAAAAGACCCTAGAGAAAGGACCCAAAATAAAGAAAGGCCAGTGCAAAGCATGGGGGGTGGGGTGAGAGTGGAGGGAAGGCCTTGAAGACAAGGATCCTAACTCTGAGAGGACTGGAGCTTTAGAAGAAAATATGAATGAGTCTCCAACTCAGAAAGACTTCTTAGAAGAGATCAGAAAGGAGTTTAAAATTCAAATGGAAAAAAGAATGCAAGAGAAAATTAACACTATGCCTGAGAAAATTAACATCTTACCAAATCCTTTGAAAATATAATTGGACAAGTGCAAAAAGAAAATAATTCTCTCAAAAACACAATTTGGCAAATGGAAAAAGACAACTCCTTCAAAAATAGAATTGACCAATTGGAAAAGGAGATGAAAAACGTAAATGAAGAAAACTCTTCTCTAAAGAAAAGATTGAAATCTATGGAAAATAATGAGTTCATGATTCAACAAGAATCTGTTTAAAAAAAATGAAAAAGTAGAAGAAAATGTAACAATACTTCATTGGTAAAACAACCAACCTGGAAAATAGAAACAAAAGGAACAATTTAAGAATCATAGGACTTTCTGAAACCTTTGGAAAAAAAAAGAGCCTGGACTCCATACTTCAGGATATATAAAGGAGAAAGAATATATCAATCCCCTCCTGAAAGAGATCCAAAAATGAAAACACCAATGAATATTGTGACCAAACTCCAAAATTATCAGATAAAGGAGAAAATCTTACAGGAAAATCTTATGTGAAAAATTCAGATACCAAGTAGCCACATGAAGGTTTATACAGGACCTGGCTATATCAACATTAAGGAATCAAAGGGCCTGGAATATGATATTCCAGAGAGCAAGGAAGCTTGGATTACAACCAAGAATTCACTATCCAGAAAAACTGAGCCTTCTCTTTCAGAGGAGAAAATGGACATTTAACTTTAAACTTTTCCTGATGAAAAGACCAGAGCTAAACAGGAAATTTGCTCTTCAAACAGGAGGTTCAAGAGATTTATGAAAAGCTAAATGGGAAAAGAAAAAAAAGCTATTACCCAATAAGATTAAACTAGATACATTCCCACCTGGGAGGAAGATTCTCATAACTCTGGGGAATTGCAACTCTATTAGAGGGGAATATACTCAGCCAGAAGGAATGGACTTCCCTGGCATGTTTATGGCTATGATGGAATGATTTAAAAATAATACCTTATTAAAAAGTAAAGACATGGAAGGAAAGGGGAAATTGAATGGGAGTAAATTACAACACATAAAAAGGTACAAAGGACCTCTTGCAATAGAGGGGAAGAAGGGAGGAGGTGCAAACCACCTGAATCTTACTCTCATCACATTTGGTTCAAACACACACATACACACACACACACACACACACACACACACACACACACACACACACACACTCAGTTGACTTTGGAAACTTATTTTACCTTTCCAGTATTAAGAGGGGTAAGGAGGGACAGGCAAATGGAAGGGAAAGAAGAAGGGGCAAAGGGAAAAGGGAAAGAAAAGGGAGGGGGTTGGATAGAAGGGGCCAAACACACTAACAGAAGTGGTATTCAGAAGGAAAGTACTGGGGAATAGGGATATGGTTAAAAAGGGAGGAAAAATATAAACAGGGGGGAAGATAGCATGGAGGGCAATAAAGAGCTAATAATTATAACATTGAATGTGATTGGAATGAACAGAAGCAGATAGCAGAATGGATTAAAAACCAGAATACTACAATATGCTGTTTACAAGAAATGCATTTGAAGCAGATTGATACATAGAGAGTGAACATAAAAGGCAAGATATATTATGCTTGAGCTGCAGTGAAAAAGGCAGGGGTAGCAATCCTTAATTCAGGCAAAACAGCTGCAAAATTGATCTCATTTAAAGAAATAAGGAAGGAAACTATATCCTCCTAAAAGAGACCATAGATAATGAAGTAATTTCAATAAATATGAATGCACAAAGTGGTATGCAATCCAAATTCTTAGAGGAGAGGCTGAATGAGTTACAGGAGGAGAGACTGAATGAGTTACAGTAGAATAATATACCATGACCAATTAGGATTTATTCCAGGAATGCAGGCTGGGTTTAATATTAGGAAAACTATCATCATATTTGACTATATCAATAACAAACCTAACAGAAATCATATGACTATCTCAATAGATGCTGAAAAAGTCTGATAAAATACAGCACTCATTCCCTCTAAAAACACTAGAGGGCATAGGAATAAATGGACTGTTCCCTAAAATGATAATCAGTAGCTATCAACAAGCATTATATTCACTGAGGATAAGATAGAAGCATTTCCAATAAGGTCAAGGATGATGATCTTACAAGCATGCATGTTATCGCCACTATTACTCAATATTGCATTTGAAATGTTAGCTTTAACAAAAAGAGAAGAAAAATAAATTGAAGAAATTAGAATTGGGAATGAAGAAACTAAACTATCTTTGCAGATGATAGGATGGTATACCTAGAGAACACTAAAAACCATCTAAAAAACTATTGCAAATAATTAGCAACTTTAGTAAAGTTGCAGGTTATAAAATAAACATTCATAAATCCTCAGCATTTCTTTTTTACTACTAATAAGATACAGCAACAAGAAACAAAAGAGAAATTGCATTTAAAATAACTTCAGACAACATAAAATACTTGGGAGCTACCTGCCAACAGTCCCAGAATCTCAATGAAAACAAATATAAAACACTTCTCCCATAAATAAAATCAGATCTAAATAACTGGGCAAATATCAACTGCTCATGAAAAGGGCCAGCTAACATAATAAATATGATATTTCTTCCTAAATTAAACCACTTATTTAGCGTCATATCAAACAAACTTCAAAAATATTACTTAAATGATGTAGAAAAATAATAATAAAATTCATATGGAGGAACAAAAAGTCAAAAATATCAAGGAATTTAATGAAAAAAATTGCAAAAGAAGGCAGCTTAGCCATACAAGATCTAAAATTGTATTTTAAAGCATCAGTTATCAAAACTATATGGTACTGGCTAAGAAATAGAGTGGTGGATTAGTGGAATAGATTAGGTGCAAAAGAGACAGCAGGAAATGATTATAGTAATCTGCTGTTTAATAAACCCAAGGACTCCAGCTTCTAGGATAAAAATTCTCTCTTTGATAAAAATTGCTGGGAAAATTGGAAGATAGTAAGGCAGAAACAAGGATTAAACCAACATCTCACACCCTATACCAAGATAAGGTCAAAATGGATGCTGGATTTAGACATAAAAGACAATATTATAAGCAAATAAGGAGAACAATGACTAGTTTACTTGACAGATGTATGGAAAGGGAAGCTGTTTATGACCAAAGAAGAGAGCATTATAAAAAACAGACTGGATATTTTTGATTACATTAAATTAAAAAGCTTTTGCACAAACAAAGCCACTATCAAGTGGTAACCAAGATCAAAAGGAATGTAGTAAGTTGGGAAACAATGTTTACAACTAGTGTTTCTGACAAAGGACTCATTTCTAAAATATATAGAGAACAATGTCAAATTTCTTTAAAAAAAATGTCATTCCCCCAATTGACAAATGGTCAAAGAATATGCAAAGGCAATTCTCAGATAAGGAAATCAAAGTTATCTATAATCACATGAAAATATGTTCTAAATTATAAGTGATTAGAGAAATGCAAATTAAAGCATTGCTGAGGTACCATCTCACACCTCTCAGATTGGCCAATATGACCAGAAAGGATAATAATCAATGTCGGAAGAGATGTGGAAAATCTGGGACACTAATGCTTTGTTGGTGGAGCTATGAACTGATCCAACCTTTCTAGAGAGCAATTTGCAATTATGCCCAGAGGGCAATAAAAATATACATACCCTTTGATCTAGCAATACCACTACTGGGTCTATACTGTGAAGAGAGGATGAAATAGTGTAGAAAAATCCCACATGTACAAAAATATTCATAGCATCTCATTTTGAAGTGGCAAAGAACTGGAAGTAGAGGAGATGTCCATCAATTGGGGAATGACTGAACAAAATGTAGTACATATATGTGTGTGTGTGTGTGTGTGTATAGAGAGAGAGAGAAAGAGAGAGAGATGTCTGCATATATATATATATATATATATATATATATATATATATATATATTATATGTAATAGAACACTAATATTCTATTAGAAATCAGGAGGGATGGGATTTCAACAAAGCCTGGAAAGACTTGCATGAATTGATGGTGATTGAGATAAGCAGAACCAAAAGAACATTTTACACCTTAACATCAACATGGGGTGATGATCAACATTCAACTTGTATCTATGCAGATCATGAAAACAAATGTAAAGATTATTAGACTGCCTTCTATTGGCAGAGGGTGTGGAAGGGAGGGAAAGAGGAAGAAAAAATATTGTAAAATTTAAAATTTTTGCAAAAAAATGATTGGCAGAACCTGCCATTGTATGTAATTGGAAAACAAAATATATAATTATATAGAGTTCATAAAGAAAAACAATTTGGAAAGACTCAAAACCTCTGATCAAAGCAAAAAGCAGCCATATTTCCAGAGTAGCTATGATGAACCTGTAAAAAGTCAGGTGATGGACTGAAGGTGCAGAAAGAGACAATTTTTTTTAGACAAGGCCATAAGGTGAATTTGCTTTGCTTGATGATATCTATTTGTTGCAGGGTTTTTTTAATTGATGCTCTGTTTTGAATTGGGAGGGAGGTAGGGTTACTTCAAATGATGTCCCCCCAAAAAAAGAAGAAAAGAAAAATCAGTGCCATTTTAAAGTGCACAAAATACAGAAAAAAGTAGGAAGCACAGTCAAGCAAGTTCTGGATTGGCTTTATTATATATACTTTAAAAATATTTTATTTATTTTTCCAATTACATACAAAGATAGATTTCAACTATCTTTTTTTTGGTAAGGTTTTGAGTTTCACATTTTTCTCCCTCCCTTCTTTCCCTCCTCCTTTCCCAGTGTATACTTTATAGATTATAACTATGTTAAATATATATCCATATTAATCAAAAAGAAGATTCAAATCAAAAAGGGGCAAAAGCCATAATAGTGAAAAAACATAAAATATATAACAAATTTTGAAACTGACAATAGTAAACGTTTGTCTGTATTCATATTCCATAGTTCTCTAGATTTGGATGGTATTTTCTATCACAGTCTTTTAGAATTGTCTTTGATTATTTTAAAGCTGAGATGAGCACATCCACCATAGTTGATCATCACACAGTGTTGTTAAGGTGTACAATATTCTTTTATTTCTGCTATTAAACATTTTTAAAAGCAAATGGTAACAAATAGAGAGTCATAGTCATGTGTAGTACTTTTTTTTGGACTTCTTTGCATATGGAAATAATTTTCATGTGCCTGTTAAATTCAAATTTAAAAAGTTAAGATAAACAATTTCTTTTTTTTGTTGTTTTTTTGCAAGGCAAATGGGGTTAAGTGGCTTGCCCAAGGCCACACAGCTAGGTAATTATTAAGCGTCTGAGACCGGATTTGAACCCAGATATTCCTGACTCCAAGGCCGGTGCTTTATCCACTACACCAGCTAGCCGCCCCGATAAATAATTTCTTAAGCATGCTCTTTCTAGCTTTAGCATTCTATTATTCTGAATTAAAGGGTAACTATATCAATCATATTTTGCACAATAAAGTTCAAAGGTCTGCTATGATCTAAATTCATTGTGAGAAATCATTACTAGCAAAACCAGAAAAATTGGAAAATAAAGCTCAAAGTCAAATTGACCAGAAGACTGTAAAATCAGGGAGTATGTCATTGTTCAAGGTAAAAGAGAGAGAATTAAATGATAACCTCAGTCTACCATTAGAAGTGAAGAAATATGCAATATTCAAATAGTCAAAAATAAAACAGAAAATCAAAGTTGAGCTTGTCAGGACAGATACAACATAGGGCTATTCCATAACCTCATCCCATTCTTTCTATTGTATATCTGAATTGTCTCTTCCAGATAGGAACTTCTTAGAGAGGACAACTTCATATCAGATAAAAATAACTTCATGAAAGTAGCATGCTAAACTGGACAAAATACTGCACCTATATTCAAAAGACCTGGGTTAAAATCTACCCTTAATATTTCTAGTTATGCGAGTACCCCAAGTTAAGTTGTCTCAGTTTCTACTTCTAAAAATGAAAATAATATCTTTATTATGTATCATCTGCATGTATGTAACCATCTACCAACAAGTAGATAATATTTACAATAAAATTACTGGCATTTCTGGTGTATCTTTTTTCATTATATCTGGAAATGGGATCACTTCATTTGAACATTTTTGTAACCAGTGATGTATAAAAGGGAAACGGGGGATGGCACTTAAAAAATAAAATCTGAAAAAGAAGCTAGGTTGGACCAAATATACACAGAAAATATTCATGCTGAAGATGTCCAACATAATTTTGAAAGGAATAATGGGTTGATTTTTCAGATATTTGAAGAGGAAGACTATTTGTACAAAGGAGCACTTAACGATCATTCATTATTGTTGAATGTTGGGGTGGTTAGGTGGCAGAGTAGATAAAGCACTAGGTTTGGACTCAGAAAGACTCATCTTCCTGAAATCAAATCTAGCCTCAGACCTTTCTATTTGCATGTGACTTTGGGCAAGTTATTGCTATTTGCCTCAGTTTCCTCTTCTGTAAAAAATGGCAAACCATTCCAGTCTTTGCCAAGAAAACTCTAAATGGGGTCTCACAGAGTTGACATGACCAAAATGACTGAATAATAATCAATTGCTGAGTGACAAAATAAATAAATGTGATATATGTGTATATAATACATGTATGTATATATGATATATGAATACAAATCATAAGAAAATATCAGGGACATCTTTTATTAAAAATCCATGTCTGTTTTTTTTTATTTTATGTAGTCTTCACCAGAAAACTCTACCAATGTAATGAAAGCACTTTTGATGTATCAGAATGGAACATGCAGTCTTTCTTTCACTGGTAGATTTTCTACAGAAGATGGCACACAAGATCTTTACAAGTCATACAAAATCCTATGATTCCTATTAATTATAAAATTGTTTCAGAATTAAGTAAATAAAAGAACAGACTGGGTTAAAATAAAGAATCAGGCAGTGATTTATAGATCCTAAGTTGATTTCTGACACACAAAAACCATACTAATAATTCTAAAAACATTATTCTTCAAATAATGATAAATTGTTGTAAAGCAGGGAAGATCATAATTATGAAGACTGAAAACTGCTGATGATCCAAAGGACAACATAGATTTTCATGATGGGTGCAAGTAGGAGATTCAGCATGTAAACAATAATGATTTGTGATTCTGGTAGTGACAGGGATGAAACATAATGAAAAAAGTGGAGTAGAATGCTATGGCTTTTAGACAATTTATAAATAATGCCTTTGTTGCTAATTCTCTGAATGTAGAGTGATCAAATATCAAAATGTTACTGAAGTAACCAAATCATACATATTCAGAAGACAAAAAAAAGTTGTAGCTAAATGGAAGGATGGAACATAAAGAATGTGGGAGAATTAGTTTCATTATATAGGCAAGGACAATAGGCAATATTGCTTCAATATAGTGGGGTTCATGGTCATCTCATCTTATAGTATTCAAGAGAAACATTTGTCCAAAATCTGCCCCCAAATAACTGTATCTCAAGAAGGGAGATAAGGACCAGGTTCAATGAACATGTAATGTTAATATTCAGTGATTTCAACACTAGACATAACAGATAGAGTAATAAATGTGAAGTCAGGAAGAAGTGAGTTCAAATTCCATCTCAAACACCAACATTTAGCATAGTGCTTAGAACATGGTAGGTGTTGAATAAATGTTTATTTCTTGACTTGTTAGCTCTATGATCCTGAGCAAATCACTTAACCTCTTTAAGTCTCATTTTTCTCATTGTAAAATAAGGAGGTTGATCCAGATGGCCTCTAAGTCAACTCTAAATTTATGCATGGAGTCATATGATCAAAGATTGTATAGGACACTAAAGAGTATAGAAAATACAGATTGCTTTCCTTACATGTTAAAATGATAGAATATTTCTTGAACAATAAGGATAACTTTGTCTCACTATCCTATTTTTATTATTGTCAAATGAGGCATAAGACACCAAGAAATACACTTACCAAAATTGTATGCCAATGTAATTGAGGATGTTCAGAAGAGAGACCAAATAGGAAAGAAATTCTGTATATATAGATTAAAAGATCATCCAGATAATTTCATTTATAGGTAGCACTATGTTGAATGCTTCAGTAATAAATTATTTAGTTGTGTAAAGGATACATCAGAAATGCCAGTATTTGGAAATAATTTTCATAAGTCTGTTAAATTCAGATTTAAAAAGTTAAGAAATGATTTCCTAAACATACTCTTTCTACCTGTAGCATTCTATTATTCTGAATTAAAGGGTAACTATTCCCCTAAAAGTAACTATGACCTAGAAAAAAAGCAACTGATTAAATGTTACTTAATATTCAGATTGTGGTATTTACTTCTCATGCAAGTCATAGAACTGGCCCCTCATCACCTGTATCTTGGATAAACAATGAAAAATGGACAGCAATCTAGGTCAAGTTTTTAATGACCTCAAGAGCCCCCTTGAGGCAAAGACATATCTTTGACCCAGGGGATAGAGCACTGGCCTTGGAGTCAGGACAACAGGACACTTGACACTAGCTGTGTGACCTTGGGCAAGTCATTTAATCCTGATTGCCTTGCATCCAGGGCCACCTCCAGTCATTCTGATTCATATCTGTCACTGGACCAAGATGAATCCAGAGGAGAAAGCAAAGCCAGAGAGCCCTGCCTCACCTAAATCCAATTCATATGCTTGCCATGGCATCACCTCCCTAATATCATGGTCTTCTTTGAGAATAAAGGAAATCACCATCATTATTCTTCTAAAAATATTCCATTAAAAGGACAATAGAGATACATGGTAAATACGTTGGTTGATAATACCAATAATTATGTATCTATTATTGTAGATTAATTGCCTAAAATATATCATCAGGGAGATGCATGAATAGAGAAAGAGGAAAAAAACTTTTTAGTGTACTGGGTAGAATATAGTACATTGAGTCAGGAAAATCTGAATTCAAATCTTGCCACAGACTTTAACTAGCTATGTGAACTTAGGGAAATTACTTAATTTCCCTCTCCGTCTGAAAAAAATGGTGACTACAATATCTATCTCAAAGGGTTGTTGTGAGAATCAAATTATTTAACATGAACTGCTTTGTAAACTTTAAATCACTATATAGCTAGCTTTTATTAGTAAGATCATGGAATAGCTTATAATAGACAGATTGCATGTTCCACTAGCACCCAATGTGTTGTACAGAACCCAAGAAAGAATGTATGAGAGAACAGGGGCAAGAATCACACAAGATGAGAAGTAGAGAAATTGCAATCTACACTGTTAGAATATTCAGTGATAATAAGATTGGACACTTGCATGTGAAATGTGGTATATAAATCTATAGGAAAATCTTGGTATGAAAATCTACCCCTAGTAACACCAATTCTTTAAGAGTCGGGGGGGGGGGGCAGTGCAATGTTCCACCAAACCTGGCAGGGATAGGGCCTGCCTGTATCATCAGTCTTGCCACATTAGAGAAAGATTCTAAGACATATGCTAACCATATCCTCCTGGAAGATAAAATTTGATCTTGGAATTGATGAAGATGATTCAAGTAATGAAGATACCAATGCCACCTCTTAAAACTTAATCTTTGCAAGACAGTGGGGTTAAGTGACTTGTACAAGGTCACATAGCTAGGCAATTATTAAGTATCTAAGAATGATTTGAACTCAGGTCCTCCTGAGTCCGGGGCCAGTGCTCTATCCACTGTGCCACCTTACTGCCCCCTGCCACCTAGCTGCTACCTAATATTGTTTTAGTCAGTTACCTTTCCTACTGTATTCCTTCCTCTGTCCCACAAAGAATTTTTAAAAGAGAAAAAATTAATTAAAATTAATCAAAAAATCTGACATTATATGAAATATTCCATACCCTTCAACCTCTCACGTCTGCAAAGAAGCAAGAAAGGGTTCTTCTCATATCTTTTTTTTAAGGACTAAGCTTGATGTTTACAATTTCACATTATTTAATTTCAATTATTTTGTGGGGTTTTTCACATTTACATGATTATAGTCATTACACATATTGTTTTCCTGACTCTGCTTATTTCACTCTGTATCACTTCATATATAAACTTTTTCAAGCAACTCTCTCTATTCATTACCTTCATGAATTCTTACAGCATATATTCCATTCCATTTATGCCTCACAATTTGTTTAAATATTCAAAATGCCACAATACATCAAAACATCTTAATATGTAACTACAAGATGTTTCCTAGGCTATTCTGTATAAGATATTGTGTGCAAGGGGCACAGAAAATTATAATTCATTCTAGTAATGCACATTTTCAGAATAAATTATTTCTGTTAAATCACTAATAAATCAAACAATATCTGTATAGTATGAACATATTATTTGTTCCCTTTGCCTACTACAATCAATACATTGTTATATTTTAACCACTTAAGCAATAACTAGTAATCATCACAGTTTATTTTGGTTGTATTTTAGGGAGGGAGAAGTAATAGCCTCAGTATACATCCAAACATTGTAATCTGAATATTAGCTTATAGATTCTTTGTGATGTGATGCAGGATGTAAGATGTAGGATAAACTATCAAAAGTCAAAAAATAGAACAAATTTCTACTTAATCTTGATAATACACTATTTTGATGATTCTTAAAATGTTTGCAAACCTGTGTGTTTCTTTAATATACTCAAAAGAACTGAGTAGTATTCTACCCCACCAGTTTTTGCATGGATAAATCCAAGAAATCTAAGAAAAAATGTTAACTCCGATTACAAAAAAAAGGAAAACAAGTGAAGCAAAACCTCTCATACTCTTTTTATCAGTCATTTCATAAATTTTTTTATTAAGTATTATGTGGCAAGCTCTAGGGTATATAAAAAGGCAAAAATAGTTTGGGAGTGACAACATATAGTCAACTACATATAAACTGTATATAGGATAAATTGGAGATGATCAACAGAGAGAAGAAACTTGAATTTAGAAAAACTGAGAGAGGCATCACACAGAGAGTGAGATTTTAATTGGGACTTGAAGGAAATCTACTTTAATAAGAACCAAAGAATTTCTCAGGAGAAAAATGACCTAGTAAAGGCCTGAAAGTTCAAAGGTTGTTGGAGTATAGCTCCTTATTACACCTGGTAGATAATGAGATCAAATAGAGTAGTTCTTTCTGCACAAAAGGAAGAGTTGTTGATTAAATAATGATCAAATTCTAAAGGTTTTTCCCCTTGGTCTCAGTGAGAAGATGACTCTTTATTAAGAGACAAATTTGTTGCAAGTTTTACTTTTAACATCAGAAAAGAAGTATCATTATCAAAAGATATATTCCAGAAAGGATAATATAACCTATGAAAATAAGGAAACAATATTCTTGGCATATTTTGGTGTGATGGCTTATCATCCACAGCTGCTTTCAGGATGTTGCCACTAAATCTTTATGCTTTTTAAACTTTGTCCTCCAAGTTTGAGTCATAAAAATTACCTCCATTGGTCTGGTCAAACATCCCTTGTCCAAGTTCTATATACTGGGGCTTCTGGCTCAGCAAATACACGTGGCTATTTGAACAGCATTTCTTGACTTGAAGAGACAGCTGCCTTTGTATGGACAGATTGATTAATTAAATCCATATCACTCTGACATTAAAATAACATGAAGGGTCACATTTTCAGCTCACAAAGGATTTAGGGCTGGAGGAAAACTCTAACAGAGCAACAAAAAGAGGAGGATACGTTTTATTCCAGGGTTTTCTAATTCCCATTGTGCCTATAGGTCAACACTCAAAGGAAAGAAATATAAAGAAGTATCTTTAAATCATATAAAGGAGAACAGTAGTGTAAGCAACAAGGGAAACTTAAAGGCATTTCTGATTTGTAGAAATAACTTTCCAGTTATGCAACTAATATATATCTGAGAGTGAACTTGAACTCAGTTCTTGTTGATTCCAAGCTTCATCTACCAGCCTAAGTAAAGAGCAATACCTAAACATATAATTATCAACAATAGAATATACAATTAAAGACACAGAATAGAGGATACAGAGGTGGTCAGTAAAAGTCTCATGTGGAAAGTTCTATTCAAGTTAAGTTAATTAGAAAATTGTGAGGTGAAGATGAGGAAGGAGTGTGGTCCAGGCATAAGAAGCAATGTAGGGAAAGGTAGTTTGAGTGTTTTGTGTGATGAATTTAAAAAAGTCAGTATGATTGGACAAATGCCTATACAATGAGGAATAAGATAAAAATTCCTTATTACACTTGGTAGATTAAGAAATTAAACAGATTAGTTTTTTCTGCACAAAAGGGAAATTTGTTGATTAAATAGCAAAAGTAGTAGATACACACTAATGGACAAATTCTAACTCTTTTTTCTTGATGACAATGAGATGACTCTTTATGAAGTGATAAATTATTTGCAAGTTTTATTTTAACATCAGAAAACACCCTCATATTATAACTGTTACTTCTGTCTTTAGAATTTCTTCCTTGAGAGTTTTCCATCCCTAATATTTCTACTTCCTCTGTTCAGGGACCTGAAAAATCCTACTTATTCTTTCCTTGAACCTTTTAAAATTTTCTTTTTATATCTATAATCTTTACAGTCTCAGATAAAGTAAGTGTTTAATAAATTCTTGTTAATTTATTAATCTATATCCAGTTTTTCCTCTTCTCTTGCATGAATACTAAGCTATAATAATTGCTTGCCCCAAGGTTCTTATCATTTTTACTCAGGCAGATCAAATTTTCCTTATTTACTATAACAATGTCTATAATAACAATTTCCTTTGTCATTCCCTCTACCTTTTGAAAAATTAAATGATTATCAAGGCAAAGAACAAATTTCTCAGCTATTCTGAGTTTGATAGATACAGTACCTTTAGGAGTCCAGATAGGAGTCCCTCTTCATTGTAAAAATCATTCATTTGAAAGAGTTTCATGACCTAGTCCCCAAATTTTTCACCTAATTCCTTCTTCTGAGTATCTAATTAGGCATACCCACCTTGTTCCTCCTTGCCACAGATTTTCAGGTATCCTCCGCTATTCACCAGGCCCCTAAATATCATCAGGATATTCACTGTTAGATTCTGAAATATCTTCTACTTTTTAGTGTATCTCTGTATCATTTTGGAGACAGGTATATCTATATCCTAACCCCTTTCTGACATACTTAAGTTATTTTCTACCCCTCTGTTTAAATATAAATGGGAACAGAGAGCTCACTATTTTTCAAGGTAGACCTAATTGTTAGACAGCTTAAATTATTAGCAAAGCATTACATTGAACTGAAATCTCCTTTTCACCTAGTGGTTCTATCTCTGCCCAATAAAACCTTCAGAAGAAATAAACAAATATTTAACTTCTCATTGACATATATATATATATATATATAAATTTTTATAAAAACACATTTCATGAATATAAAGAGAAAGAATTTAGTTCACCTTCTAGATGACAGTTTCAGATTTTCTAAGATAGTTATCATATCTAAGAAACTAAGGGTTTCTCTTCTGCAGTACAAAAAGATTCATTTAATATACACATTAAATATATAATATATATGCCTATATGAACGGACACTTTCACAATGTGCTTTTTTTTTCTTCCACCAAAAATTTTTTCTCTGCTTAATTCTAATCCAATGAATGAACATGTCCATAGTTTAACTATACTACCAGGAAAATAATTTGATCTGGAGTGCTACCCATGAAAGGGTTTGTTTCCTCTTCTATTCCATCTCTAGTATAGGAATTGAATATTAGCAAAGTTCCCTGAATTGGGACTTGCTCTCCCTCAACAGAACTAATCTGGGCTCTGTGGAGGTAGGATTTATGTTCCTTGGCATAGCTATGGGTGGGCAGCTTGAATCCCTCCTACTGTCTGCATACTTGGCCCATTGCACTTCTCATTGCACCACTCAGGTTCCAAGAAGAATAAATATACTCAGTCATTCTGTATCTGAGAAACTGAAAAATGCTGCAAATATGTGACAATTTAAGCAGAATCTATGTTCTGTACCAACTGCAAACCAGATAGATTAATCTGAGTCTTTTTTTTTCCTTTTTTTCTCTCTTGCCCAAATTTTTATTGCTTTTTCTCTGTTGTTTTGTCACTTCTTTTCCCTTCCCATTTTAAGAGGTTAAAAAAAGGCTACATTTTGTACCTTTTTCAAACTGCTGATTTAAAGCAACTTTTCTTTCACTGTATTCTGGATGGTCTCATTTAAAACATTTGTCTATCACTAACTGAAAGGTCATTTTTTTTTATGGAAAAGGAGAGTAACGGGTTTTATCAGGCTCCCCCTTGTCACTTCAACACAAAACAGATTCTTTGGACTCTCCTGCTTGAGACGGGAACTGGGCTTATGTTTGCCTAAAAAGAGATAGCCCAGGGATGTACTATTTTGCTGGCAAGTTTTGATTTCATTCTACTTCAGAAGTGGTTTAGAAGTGTCTCCAGAAGATTTTTTTGTTTTTTCCCCCATCTTCCTTCTCTCTTCCTCTTCATTTATCTCTATTTCTTCTCCTCTCTGCAAGAGTGAGGAGTGTGGGGATCAAATAGAGGAGAAGAATAAATGGGATAAGTGTTAGTCTGAGCTCTAGAGAAAGGAAGATAAAGAAAATAAGGGCTGTCCTAAACACAGAGTAGGATATGTATTGAAAGTCCTGCCTATCTGCAAATATTTCAGTATGGGACTTTGAAAGTTCCAACATTAGAGTCATTCCTTTGGTTAAACTAATACTGTTCTGAAAAACAACTGGTTGCTTGTTTTCCCCTATAACATTAAATAGGGATAGTCTAATGAAAATTTTGTGGATGTAAAAACTGTGCTCTAGAATATGTTTTAAAGCTACTGTCTACCATAAACTAAGAATTGGGATCAAGGTAGGGGAAAAAGAATTGAAAACAGGATTTTTGAAGTTGGAAAACATGATAGATTTGTTTTCTCACACCTTTCATTTTATAGACGAATAAACTGAAACCCAAAGAGTCAAGTGACTTGTCTGACTATACAAAAATGGCAACTATAACAGGCACAATTGATGTTAAGAAGGACATTTCATAGTGTGATCTGAGAATACATAAATGATAGACATAATAGGCAAAATTGATGGGGAGAAATATTTCATTTCTTAGCAGACCTAGGGCTCAGAGTGATTGTATCATTAATACCACCACCTTAAACCATTATTACTATTACTACTTCCTCTATTACTACTACTACTACTACCACTGATGATAATAATAATAATAATAATAATAATAAATAGGTAAATAATACAATACTCTAAATGCCCTAAACCATTAGTGAAACAGTCTTTAAATATCTTCTTAAAGAAATTAAACTGTTCCTCAAAAGGCAACCAAAAAAGTATTGAGCCATTTTTATCTGAACATTTTTTTTAATTTGAGGAATTATTTATAAAGGTGGAGATCTGTCACATACCATCTGTATTTAATGCTAATCATTGTTTGATCTAAATATGATGGCTGTGTTTTCTAACCTCCCTCTTCCCATTTTTATGAATTATATTTGCAAAGGGAGGTTGCCTTACTGATAACCAGGCTTCATTTTAATAGGAAGAGTTTGAATTAGGATAACAGAATTTTAATATTGTCTATTTCACTAAGTACTGTAAGATATTAGACAAATCTCTTCTCCTCTCCCTGCCTCTATTTCAACATTTATAACAAGTGAAGATTGTACTCTCTAATGTTCCATTCAGGTCTAAGATTCTGTCATTCTATCTAGGTCAAAGAAGGCTTCTGAGATTGATTTGTATTGATTTTTTTACTTGTTTTGTTTTTTGTTTTTTGTTGTTTTGTTTTGTTGTTTCGTTTTTTGCAAGGCAATGGGGTTAAGTGGCTTGCCCAAGGCCAAGCAGCTAGGTAATTATTAAATATCTGAGGTCGGATTTGAACTCAGGTACCCCTGACTCCAGGGCCAGTGCTTTATCCACTGCACCACCTAGCCACCCCCAGACTTTTTTTTACTTTGAAATAAAAATTTCCACTTAGAAGATGGACACATTAGATTGACTCAGAAGAGTTCTAGTATGGAGAGAACAAAATAAATCTACATGCTTGGGCAGGGTTTTTGCATAGTTGAGTTATGTCATATATATCTCTCCTCCCAGGTTGGCTGAGTCTAAATTCCAAAATCTAATTCTGATTTTAGAAATAGTGATTCATGTTTAAATCATATTATCTCTAAGAAAGAGAGTTTTTAATTCTTTTTCTTTCCTTTCCCATTCATTATAATAAGCCAGATAACAGTTGAGCAAATATAATAAAAGTAAACTGAGCAGGCACTGAGTACACAAAAAATGCACACACGCATACACACACACACACACACACACACACACACACACACACACACACGAGTCATTCAAACATGCCCTCAGAAAGGAAGTGTCTCAGACTCCTGAAGAGCAGATCCAGGCAGTCAGAGCTAATACCTTCGTGGTTTTTAAGGTGCCAATGGAATTCAAAGCACCTAACTGGATGTAACTAGTGTACATAGGAATCTACATATAAAGTACTTCACAGTAATGCATAGTTTATTGTCAGAATCTGATTCCCAGAAGAGCCAAGCAAGATCTGAGCTTTTACAAACATTTGAAGGGTAACTACCAAGCATGACAGATAGACAGACATTCATAGACTTGGAAAGAAATAGAGTGGCTGATTTTACAAGCTAACATAGTTCTGAACCAAATAATTTGATCAGAGGAAGAAAAACAAAACAAAACAACCCTTCAGAATTTGATAAACACTTTATGAAAATTAACTCTTATGTATCTCTTTTCCTTAATCCTAATTCCTCATACCAAAAAATGACTAATCTGTATTATGTTTATCAAAAACTATATTTGTACAGCACTGAGTAGGGTGGTGGCAGAGCTGCCAGGCAGGGCATGACATCAGTCCAGCGGCTAAAAAGCTGTGGCCATGAAGTCCGTCTTCGTTACCGTAGGTGCCACCAGCTTCAATGAGCTCGTAACCTGTGTGTCTTCCAAGGCTGCCCTCCAGCTATTCAAGAGCCTTGGTTATCAAAAACTTGTTCTCCAGATTGGAAGAGGTAGAGAGGTACCAGAGGCCTTCATTTCGAGAACTTTTTCTTTGCATGTTTACAATTACAAGGATTCTTTGAAAGAAGATATTAAGAGATCAGATCTTATCATTAGTCATGCAGGTGCAGGGAGCTGCTTAGAGGCCCTAGAAGAAGGAAAGCCCTTGGTGGTGGTTGTAAATGACAAACTGATGGGCAATCACCAGGTAGAGCTGCCAGACAGCTGCACAAAGAAGGGTATCTACTTTTCTAGTGCACATGCAGCACCCTTCTTGAGCTATTAAAATCAATGGACTTAGCATCATTGAAACATTTTCTTCCTGGCAAGCCAGAATTGTTCTCTGAACTTTTGGATAAAGTTGTGGGATTTACACAATGAATACCAGTCTCTCAACCTTTTCAACCCACTCATTTGAAAAGGCATATATGCATTTATTGCCAAGCCTTCCTAGATATTGCAGTGAGATCAAATCCTCTTTAGTGTATTTTTCCAAAATAATATGCCCATAATAAAATGTCTACATTTAATGGATAAAAAAAACCAAGTATGTTTGTACAATGCTAATCTTACTGTTCATCACCAAGGGGAGAGAGATGGGAAGAGAGGATGGAAGGAAATTTTGTAACTTAAAAATATACATACACATATGGTTGCAAAGTAAATAAATAAATAATTAAAAATGAAAATGAAAAATAAAAGAACACAAAAAAATTAAATTATCAGCTAGCTTGCACAGTGGATAGAGCACTAGCCCTGGAGTCAGGAGGACCTGAGTTCAAATTCAGTCTCAAATACTTAATAATTAAGGTGTGTAACCTTGGCATGTCACTTAACCCCCTTTGCCTTGCAAAAAAAAACAGGAAATAAAATAAAATTATCAGTGGAGCTGTAATCTGGAAATGACTGAATGAATTTTCTTTCATCACAATGAATATACCAGGGCTCAAATATAACTTTGGCCATTCACATTAGCAATTATGGAAGCACAAAATCCCAGTAAGAAGAAACCTCTAAAATCTTTTGAGTCTAATCCATACTTGAATAAGAACTTTATTCTACATCTTATCTGACAAGTGATCTTTTAGTATTTTCTTGAAAACTGCTAAGTTTATCACTGTACTTTTAGACAGCTCTAATTATCAGAAGTTTTTCCTCATCTGAAACCTGTCTTACTCTTTATAATTTCTAATCATTGTTCTTTATTCTACCCTATCAGTCAGATAGCCCTTCACATACTTAAAGATGACTATTATCTCTCACTCTAAGACTCCTCTTCTCCAACCTATCACTAGTTCCTTTGATAAAACATCACATGCCTCTTAACCATCCTAATTGCCCTCACCACTTTATCATGTCCCTCCTAAAACACAACAGTTGCATTGTTGTTTTATATTACATTTAGTATTCATATTGAATACTAAAATGTCTAGGCTTTTTTCAGATGACTTACCTTCTATCCATGGTTCTTTCAATCTGGTTATATTTATAAAGATGATTTTCTATATTAGAATAAGTTACTTTGATGCCTTTTAAATTTCATTTTATGAAATTTAATTTAAACACCTTAATTCAATATGCTAGTCACCATCTTAGTTCTGCACCATTCACAAAAATGAAGACATGTCATTCTTGTACCTTTATTCAAATCATTGATAAAAATGTTTAAAAGCAGAGGTCAGGGTAGAGACAAGATGGTTGAGTAGAGGAAGCATCACAGCCAATCTCTCCCAACTAACATTCTCCAAATAACTTTAAAATACTCCCTCAAATTAAATTATTGAGGGATAGTGTCAACAAAACATCATGGTGAGACATTTTTCCTTTTCAAGAGAACCTGAGAGTTTGGAAAAAGAAGTCTATGACACTAGGATTAGAGAACACATAGTGGTGTGAGTTTTGGAAATGGAAACAACATTGGGAGCAGCTCAAAGAGGTCTCTGCCCAGAGACAATAAGAAGTCTGGATATTCAGTCAGAAAGAAGTTACAGGGAATCCCCGTGCTAGCACAGGACTCAATGTTGTTGAACAACTGCATTGCCCATATTTACTTATGAGTCACAATTCCAGGAGAGAGGGAAGAGCTTTTGGTCCCAAAGGAGCTGGAACCCTGAGGAGCAATAATAACACCTGAGGTTGTAGGGCATTAAGGACCCTTCCTCTGTAAGGACCAGAGCATAAATCAAGAGAGTAATAAAGACATCTCTCCCTTAGAAGCACTGAAAACTTTGAAACCCTCAGAACTATCTGAAAACAATAGTTCAAAACATCTTGAAGGTTCTGAGTCTTAAACCACCTCTACCCCATCAGGTGAGCAGAGTTCAATTTTATCATTAAATTCAAAATCAAGAAATAATTTAGGAAATGAGTAAAAAGTAAAAAAAAAAAACGATTAAAAAACTACTATGTGACAGGAAGATCAAGAAACAAACTCAATAAAGGGAAATGGTCTCAAAATAACTGCAAGTAAAACCTCAAATAATAACACAAATTAGAAGTCCAACAAGCCTAATAAGAATTTCTATAAGAGCTAAAACTTATTTTTAAAATCAATTAAGAATGGTGAATGAAAAATTGGTGAAAGGAATGTAAGTAATACCAAAAAAAGAATTATGAAAAGACAATGGGGCAGCTAAATGATACAGTAGATAAGTTATGGTCCTGGAACCAGGAGGACCTGAGTTCAAATCTGGTCTCAGATACTAAAGTCACTTAGCCTCAAAAAGCCTCAATTTCCTCCAAAAGTGCAAGGGCATCTTAAAAAATGGCAACTAACAGCTTGGCAAAAGAAGGCAAGAAAAAAAAAAGAACTGCTTAATCAGAATTGAGCAAACGGTAAGAGAGCTACAAAATCTCACTGGAGAAAATAATTCCTTAAATATTAGAAATGAACAAATGGAAGCTTAATAACTCCATGAGATATCAAGAAACACTAAAACAAACTCAAAAAGAATGAAAGTAGAAGAAAATGTGAAATAATTCATAAAAAATTGACCTGAAAAATTGATCAATAATAAATAATTTAAGAATTATTGGACTATCTGAAAACTATGATCAAAAAGGAGCCTGAATATCATATTTCAAGAAATCATAAAAACTGCTTCAAATATCTTAGACTCAGAGATCAAAATAGAAATTAAAAGAATTCACCAATCACTTCCTGAGAGTCCAAAACAAAACAATCCAGAAATGTTATAGAATTCTAGGCCTCTTCAGTCAAGATAAGAATCCTAAAAGCAGTCAAAAAAGACTATTGTAATACTATGGAACCACAGTTAGAATCACACAAGACTTAGCAGCTACTCCAGTATAGAAGCAAAGGTCCTGGAATATATTTGAGCAAGCAAAGGGTCTAGAATGACAACCAAGAGTAATCTACTCAGCAAAACTGAGTATAATCCTATAAGGGGGAAAATGTGTTTTAATGAAATAGGAAATTTTCAATCATTTCTTTTTTTTTCATTTAATGTTTATTCTCATTTTGTACAAATAATGTTTTTTACATTAATAAAATATTCTTGTATAAGAGTAAACAAAATACTCCCCCATAAATATAGACTTGATTGAGCAATAAAGGGGAGAGAAAAAAATTAAAATAAAAAAATAATAGTAATAATTGTAGGTATGGCCAGGTGGCACAATGGATGGAGCACCAGGCCTGGAGCCACGAGCACCTGAGCCCACATCTGGCCCCATACACCCAACAATCACCCAGCCGTGTGACATGCAAGCCACCTGAACCCCACTGCCCTGCAAAAACCAAAAAAAAAAAAAAGACCCAAAATAAAATAAAATAGTAATAATAGTGGGGTGGCTGGGTGGTGGACAGAGCATTAGCCCTTGAGCCAGGAGCACCCGGGTCTAAATCTGGCCTCAGACACCCAACAATCACCCTGCTGTGTGGCCCCAGGCAGGCCATCCAGCCCCATTTGCCCTGCACCCCCCCCCAAAAATAAAAATAATTTAAAAATATGCTTGAGTGTTTGTTCCAACATCTGTCATGAGTGGATCACATTCTTTATAAGTCCATGGCAAAAATTACTTCCATATTTTTTCCACCGTTGCCATTGCTGATCACAACTCCCTCCTTTCGTATTTCTCCACTACTTTGTACTATATTTTCTCTCTCCTTTCATTCCGACTCTGCTGTAGAGTAGCTGAGTGGCACAGCAGACAGATCCCTGGCTCTGGGGCCAAGAGGCCCTGGGCCCCCATACCACCCCTTAGGCCCAGCATCTACCTGGCCCTATGGTCCTGGGCAGGCCTTCCAATCCCAGCCCCTTGCAAGAAGTAAAAAAAAGAAAATGTGTTATATCTGACCACTCTCCCCCCATGATCCATCCTGTCCTCCATGACTCACATCCCCCCCTTCCCCCTGTCCCCCCTCTCTCCTTCTTACTCAATCATTTCTAATGTATAGAGCTGAACAGAAAATTTGACTTTCAAATTAAAAAACTGAAGGGAAACATTAAAAAGATAAATATGAGAGAGAAATCATAAGGGACTTAATAAGGTTAAATGGTTTATATTCCTCAATGTTAAGATGATACCTGAAACTCCTAAGAATTTTATCATTATTAAAGTAATTAGGAGTATACATAGAAAGAGGATTTGAGTCTGAGATAATTAATTTGGGATGATTTTAAAAAATGAATGGGTAAAGAGGGATGCATTGAGAAAATGGAGAAGGAGGAGAAAGAGCAAGGGGAAAATATCTCACATGAAAGGAATGCAAGAAAAGGCATTTACAATGAAGGAGGAAATGGGAAATAGGCAATACTTGAACTTCACTCTCATCTACACTGGTTGAAAGAGGAAAGAATAAATTTGCACACAGATATAAAAAGCTAACTTACTCAACAAAGAAATGAGGGGAAGGAAATAAGAGAAAGGAAAGAGGAAGTTCTGATAACAAGAAGGAGGGATAAATGACAACAGTGGTCAGAAATAAAACAAACTTTTGAGGAGAGATAAAGTAAAACAAGAGAAGAAGCCAAAACAAAAAAAGACTGGAGGGAAATATGCATTAATCATAACTGTGAATGTGGATAACAGCGGATCAGAAACCAGAATCCAATAATATTTTGTTTACTCAACACACACACACACACACACACACACACACACACACACACACACACAGACTTAAAATGAGTTAAAATAAGAAGTTGGAGCAGAGTCTATTATGTTTCTGTTGAATTTTAAAAAGGGGAAGGATAACAAATTCAAACAAAGTAAAAGCAAAAATAAACCTCTTTAAAAGACAATCAGGGAAACTGCATTTTGTTATGGATATAATAGAAAATGAATTAATATGAATACTAAGCATATATGCACCAAATGGCATAGAACCTAAATTTTTAAAGGAAAAGTAAAATAAGTCAGAAAAATTATACCAGTGGGACTTCAACTTTTCATTCTCAGAGCTAAATAAATTCAATCATAAACTAAATAAAAAAGAAGTAAAGAAGATGAATATGTTTTAAAAAATTAGATGTGACAGACATCAGGAGAATATTGAATGGGAATAGAAGGGGGACATACCTTTTTCTCAGCTCTATATGGCACATTCACAAACACTGACCATTTGCTAGGGCATAAAAACCTAACAATTAAATGCAAAAAAACAAAGCAAAAATATTCAATGAAATCTTTTGAGATTATTATGCAATGAAATTTCATTCATCCAAGAGTCTATAGCATAATTCAAAAACTAATTTTAAGTAAATAAACATAATGAATGAATGGATCCAAAAACAGGTCATAGAAACAATCAACAATAAAATTAAATATAATTATAATGAGGCAACACATCAAAAATTGAGGGATGCAAAGTAATAATTAAGAAAATTTTATATAATTAAATAAGTATGTCAATAAAACAGAAAGAACATATTGGTGAGTTCAAAATATAACTAAAAAACTAGAAAAAGAATAAATTTAAACTCTCTAAATATCAAAATGGAAATAAAAGTGAAAAATTTTTAAAAATTGAACTAATAAAACCAGGAGTTGGTATTTTGAAAAGACAACAAGAACAACAAAACAGATTAAAACACTGGATAATTTGATTTTAAAAAAAGAAAGAAGAAAAGCAAATTATCAATGTCAAAAATGTAAAGAGTGATTGCAGTACCAATGAAGATGAAATTAAATCAATTTTAGGAGCCATTTGCCCAATTATATACCAGTAATCTAAATATCTACCAAAAAATTAATAACACAGGAAATAGAATATTTAAAAATCCTATCTTAGAAAAGGAATTTGAATGAGCCATAATTGAGCTCTGTAAGAAAAAATCTTCTACACCGGATGGATGTACAAGTAAATCCTACCAAACATTTAAAGAACAAGTCATTCCAATACTATAATTATTTGAAAAATAATAAATAAAGGAGTCCTTTCCAATCCTTTTTATGACAAAGATATGGTTCTGACACCTAAATCAAGAAAAATAAAATCAGAGAAAGAAAACTAAAGGTCAATTTTCTTGATGAATATTGATATGAAAAATTTTAAATAAAATACTAGTAAGGAGATTTTAGAAATTTATCATAAAGACATCATCTATCCCCACCAAAAAAAAAGTACTATATAAACTCAATTACAAAGTACTTTTTACACAAATAAAATCAGAACTAAACTATTAGGTAGGTCAAACCTATATAATAAGAATTGCTATTCCACCAAGTTAAAGTTACTAATCAAACCACCAAAGAATTATTTTTATAGCACTAGAAATAAAGTAACATCATTCACAGAGAAGAACAAAAGATTAAGAATAGCAAGACAATAATTTTGAAAAAGGGAAGGAAATTACTCTAGCAATACAAAATTTCAAAATATCTTACAAAGTGTTTAACATCAAAATAATCATATATTGGTTAAGAAATAGAGTAGTAGATCATTGACAATGCATAGTAGTAAATGGCCAAGTTAATCTAATATTCAAAATGCAAAGAGCTAAGCTTTGGGGGATAAAAACTAAACTGAAAACAATTTGGCAGAAACTAGACATAGACCAACATTTTACACCATATAAACAAGATAAGCTAAATATGGGTACATGATTTTGACAAACAAGGTTATATCATAAAAACATTAGGTGAGTCTGAAAATATTTGTCTGTAAAGGAAGAATTTACAATCAAACAAAAATAGAGAAAAAGGGGCAGCTGGGTGGCATAGTGGATAAAGCACCGGCCTTGGAGTCAGGAGTACCTGAGTTCAAATTTGGCCTCAGACACTTAATAATTACCTAGCTGTGTGGCCTTGGGCAAGCCACTTAACCCCATCTGCCTTGCAAAACAAACAAACAAACAAACAAAAATAGAGGAAAAAATAAGGTTATTTCAATTACATGCAATTAAAAAGGGGTTGTACAAACAAAACTATTGCAGACAAAATTAGAAAGAAAGTTGGAATTGGAGCAAATTTAATAGCAAATTTCTCTGAAAAAAGATATAAAGGAATTTGAGCCAAATTTACCAAAAAAAAAAAGAGCCATTCTCCAACTGATAAATGATCAAATCCTACAAACTGGCAGCTTTTAGAAGAAGAAATCATAGCTATCAATAGTCACATGCAACAATTCTCTAAATCACTTTTGATGAGTGAAATGGAAATTAAAACAACTCTGAGGTACCAACTCACAGCTATCATATTGGAAACCTTAAAGAAAAGGAAAAGGACAAATATTGGAGGAGATTTATAAAATAGATATGTTAATCCATTCTTGATGGAGTTCTAAACTGCTTCAACTATTCTAGAGCACAATTTAGAAGTTCAAAATGTTATAAAACTAAATGCATCTTTTGATCCAGCAATACCATTACTAAGTCTATATCCCAAAGAAAATGGAAAAGTACCCATAGTAATAACAGCTTTTATGGTGGCAGCAGAGATTTGGAAACTGAATTGATTCCCATTAATTGGAGAAAGATGGAATAAGTTGTGGTATATGATTATGATGGAATACTATTGTGCCATATTAAGTGATAAGTAGAATGGCTTCAAAAAAATCTGGTAAGAATTATATGAACTTATACAAAGTGAAAAGAACTGGAAGAACACGTACATGGTGGCATCAATATTGTAATGATGATCAACTGTGAAAGCTTAGATAATCACTACAATGATCCAAGACAATTCCAAGGACTCAGAATCAAAAATGGTATCACTTCCAGGGAGAGAACTGATGATCTCTGAACCTAGATAAAGCTTACCTTGTTCAATTTCTTTCTTTTTCTTGCTATTCTGGAAAGGAGTATGTGCAATACAGCTGAGAAAATATATTTTGCATGACTTCACATGTAGAATTGATATCATATTGTTTGTCTTCTCAATGGGAGGGAATTTGGATCTTAAAATTTAATTGAATTCTCTGCTACTTGCAAAACTTTCTTGGATGAGATTCTGCTTTGTTTTTCTCCCCTTATGCTTCCAGAAATTGGAACTCTGCTGTATTCAATTTCTTTGGTTGAATTCCTTCTACTTGCTGATGGGATTTTCTGATGTCAATTATTGCATCTATTGCATGATTAAAGACTCCAATGAATTCATCCCATTTCATAGCTGAGGAAACTGAGACTGAGAGTGATTTACCTTAGGACCACACAACAAGTAAGTGTCTGAGGTAATATTCAAACTCAAATATTCCTGATTCCAAGTCCGGCACTCTGTCCACAACACCAAGGGTTTTTAGTTTCTTCAAAAGAAAGTTTGTAAATGAATGAAATAAAATACAGAAGACTACAAAGGAAATCAAAGAGATTGAAATACAATTATCACAAATTTTTTTAAAGATATTCATGGACTCCAGATTAAGAACCCCCCCACATTATATCATGCCACCTCCTTAAGTAGATAGGGAAGGTATTATCCCAATTTTCCAAGTGAAAGCAAAAGCAGAGGGAGATTAAATAATTTCCTTAGAGACAAAAAGCAAATATGAATGGCAGAGCTGAGATGGAATCCAGGGTTTGATCCTTTGCTTTTTTTCCTGCCATACCAGTCTAAAAATGTTGAACTGATTTTGACTACTTTTTTGGAGATCCTCAAGCAATTTCACCCCTAAAATTGAAGTTCTCAAATTTTTGACCTTTGGACCTCTTTACACCCTTAAAAGTCATTGAGAACTTCCCCAAAGAACTTCTATTTATTTGGGTTATTAGCTAGTGATATTTATTATACTATAAATTAATATGTCTTAGTATTATTATGAAAATAATTTTGATTTCTCAAATTCCCTGAAAGTGCCTCAGGGACCCCCAGGAATAGCTGAACCACATTTTGAAAAGTACTCAACTAAAATCAAACTCAAAATAAAAGACAGGCTAATAACAATCAAGTATTGAGTTTAGAAATATCTATGTTAGCTTTACCTTTGGTAATATAAGACATAATCCCATCCACACGGCAATCCTGTACTACCTCCAAAGACAAAAGATAGATAAATCAAAATTGGGGAAATGATCAAGTTAAACTTTACTAAGTCTAGTGTTTTTGATTTTTCATTTTCAATTTCTTTTTAGTCATTGACTCAACAACCAATCAGCTGTGTACAGCAAAGAAGAAACAGAGAATGCTAAGGAGTATGAGACATTCTTTATAGAACTCTCATGACCCTGCACTAGCACCTGGCGAACAGTGTGATAACTGAGAATGCTTTTTGAATTGGCATAGAAATTATTTTTCTCCCAATTTCTATGCTCCTTGATGCCCCATCCCCCCCCTTTTATTCTAAGTATCAAAATAGGTCTATTTGGAGACCAAATCTGGAAGACAGTATCATTTTCTGAAATTCAAGTAATATTAACGATAGAGCTGTGTCAGATGCATAACTTGTTACTTTTCCATTCAATTGATCCTTAGAACATTCTCCTCCAAGCTACTCATAAATTATGTTTTTAGGAGTACAGCACAACTGAGAAGAGAGAGAGGAAGAAATCATTGTTTGAGGATCATGTGAACAAAAACAGTGAGAATACATTTCAAGTCTTATAACTGTCAAATGCAATAAAGGATTCTTTTTTTAAAAAAATGTATTTATTTATTTTCATCCATTTGTACATGCATATTTTCAAGTTACAAAATTTCCCTCTAACCTCCCTTCCCACCCCACTCCACTCAGCAGGGAACAGTCAGGTTAGCATTTTACATACATATTGTGATAAACATGTTTACAAATTAGTAATTTTCAGCACAAGGAATTAGGATTAAGGGAAAGAGATACAGAAGAGATAATTTTTATAAAGTGTTCATCAGATTCTTAAAGGGTTTGTGTGTGTTTTGTTTTGTTTTCTTTTTCTTCCTCTGGATGGGGACAATATAGTCCATAGACAGTCTAATACAGTTTTCCTAGTTCTCTGGATTGCTGAGAGGGCAATAAATGATTCTAACAATCAGTTCCTCTAATGAGACTTTGGAGGATTTCAACTAATGTATGTTGGATTTGAGGAAGGAGTACCACTAGTTGTTCAGTAATGGTTTGCAAGTAGCTGATAGTGAAATATGCATTCTTATGCCTTTCAAGGAAAAACATTAATTTCTTAAAAAAATTTTAACCAGAATTTACTATGGGAAATTTGGGGCACAAATATCATAGAATGAAAGGAAAACCTTCTACTTTTTATTGGATAGTAGAGAAATTATTTAGTTTAATATAAAATATAGGAAGTCCTATATTTAAGTCCTGGCTTGACCTTTTTTCCTAGCTAAATGATCTCAGGTAAATCACTTCTCTTCAGAGCCTCAGATTCTTCATCTATAAAAATGTAGATCAAAGTGCATGTAGTATGTACCTTACTGGATGACTCTAAAGAAAGCAATGTGCTACAAAATTTGGTTTATTTTCTTCTTTCATGTAGATTATAACTGAATAGTAAAATGGCATAGAGTCTAGAACACTAGACTTAGAGAGAGGAAAAAACAGAAATTCAAATATGGCTTCAGATGTTTACTAGCTATATGACCCCAAGAAGTCATTTAACCTCTGTCTGCTTCAGTTTTCTCACCTGTAAAAAGAAATTAATGAAAACATTTAACTTTCAAGATTGTTGTAAGGGTAAAATGAGATATTTGAAGTAAACATTGAAAATTTCAAAGCAGTATAAAAATGATAGCTATTGTTTTATCTCATCAATAGGATTATAAAGTTTTCTGAGGACTTAAGTCTTATTTCTCTTTTCTAGAGGCACAGGAGACTCAATTAAACTTTGTTCATTGACTGTTGTTCTACTAAAGTATGGAAAACCAAGTCTCTATGGTCTATAATAACTGATAATGTACATTATATGGCTCTTTACAGTTTGCAAAGATATTTACATCTTAACTCTTCTCTGAGGTTGTATTATTACCTCCATTTTATAAATGAAGAACCTGGTGCCCAGAGAGATTAAGTGAGACTTGTCTTACAACTAATAAGTGGCTGGTTGGGAATTGATAGTAGGGTTTCTGAAAGCAAAAATCTGTGAATACTGGATTTGTATGACCATTTGCAAGGTACCTCACCAGACCTCAGTTTCCTCATTTTTCAAATGATGAGATTGGATGATATGATCTCTAAGTTCCCCTTCAACTCCAATCCTATGACCTCTCAGGGTTTCAGTTTTCTCATGTAAAAACAAGATGATTTCTAACATTCTTTAAACTCTGCATATGTGACCCAGATATTTAACATATTAGAAAATCTTTTCACTATACCACATCATCTCTCAATAAATGATAGAAATGGCAAGAATCAATTGAATTTGTAATATGCTTTCACCCTCATCCCCTCATCATTTTAGTCTTCCATTATTGTAATGAAAATAGACTACCTTTAAGAATTCTCCACTCCTTTCTGAGTTTCTCAGAATATCTGGTGTCTAGATATCTTTTGGGGAATCATTCAGTTATTGTGGAGACTATGTCATTAATGTATGGTAATAAAAGGAAATGAGCTCTAGGGTGTCTGGGACAAAGTGTATATGGGAATAAGGAGTTGAGGGGGTATTTTATCAGATTTTATGTTAAGTTGTGCTTTTCATCTCTCAGGGTTGTCTAATGTAATACATAGTTATAGAGGGATGAAAATTTCAATCCAGTCACCTAATCATAGGAGCCCTGAGATACAAGGTCTCATTAACAACATGAGATGCAAAAAGAGTGTTCAATAGTTATAATATATGATGTTTTGCCTCTTTTGAAGAAAAATGTCCTCTAGTCCACAGTGTGTCTCAATTTTATTCTTTCACAAAGAAAAGTTAGTACACAAATATTTGCTAAAAAAAAAAAAAACTCTTAGCTAGTAGGCAAAGTATTATTCTGCCCCCCACAGAAAGGTTCTTCAGAAGAGTAATCAGTTATTCTTTACAAATAAAATATAAGACAATTCTTTTTCCATACTTTGCTTCAGAAACTCTAAACACTCCAAACAGTAATTGATTGCTGAGTTCTATCAGTCATTGTAGGAAAAGAACAAGACTATGGAGGTTTGCAAGAATACGAGTGCAGTTATATCACACTCTTTTTACTTGAGGGAAGGAGGGAGGAGGGAAGATAAGAAAGGAAGAATAATGAAAAGAGAGAGAGAGAAAGGACAAAGAAAGAAAATAAGGAAGGAAGGATGAAAAAAGAAAAAAGGAAGAAAGGAAAAATGATAAAATGAAGGAAGGACAAAAGGATGGAAGGAAGAAAGAGAAACAAAGAAAGAAGAAAAGGAGAAAGGAAAAGGAAGGAAGGATGAAGAAAGAAAAAAGGATGAAAGAAGGAAGGAAGAATGATAAAAGGATGGAAGGAAAAAAGGAAAGAAGGATGAAAGGAAGAAAAAACAAGGAAAGGAGAAAGAAAAAGGAAGGAAGGAAGAGAGAGAGAGAGACAGGGAGAGACGGAGAGAGGAAGGAAGGAAGCAAGGAAGGAAAAATAAAGACAATAAGGAAGGAAGGATGAAAGAAGGAAGAAAGATAAAAGAAAGGAAGGACAAAAGGAAGGAAGGATGACAGAGGAAACAAAGAAAGAAGGAAAGGAGAAAGAAAAAAGGAAGGAAGGGAGAGAGGGAGGGAGGGAGGAAGGGAAGGAAAGAAGGAAGGAAGGAAGGAAGGAAGGGAAAGAAAGGAAGGAAGGAAGGGAAAGGAAGGAAGGAAGGAAGGAAGGAAGGAAGGAAGGAAGGAAGGAAAAGGAAGGAAGGAAGGAAGGAAGGAAGGAAGGAAGGAAGGAAGGAAGGAAGGAAGGAAGGGAGGGAGGAAGGGAGGGAAAGAAAGGAAGGAAGGAAGGAAGGAAGGAAGGAAGGGAAAGAAAGGAAGGAAGGAAGGAAGGAAGGGAAAGAAAGAAAGGAAGGACAAAAGGAAGGAAGGATGACAGAGGAAACAAAGAAAGAAGGAAAGGAGAAAGAAAAAAGGAAGGAAGGGAGAGAGGGAGGGAGGGAGGGAGGGAGGGAAGGAAAGAAGGAAGGAAGGAAGGAAGGAAGGAAGGAAGGAAGGAAGGAAGGAAGGAAGGGAGGGAGGGAGGGAGGGAGGGAGGGAGGGAGGGAAAGAAAGGAAGGAAGGAAGGAAGGAAGGAAGGAAGGAAGGAAGGAAGGAAGGAAGGAAGGAAGGAAGGAAGAAAGGGAAAGAAAGAAAGGAAGGACAAAAGGAAGGAAGGATGACAGAGGAAACAAAGAAAGAAGGAAAGGAGAAAGAAAAAAGGAAGGAAGGGAGAGAGGGAGGGAGGGAGGGGAGGAAGGGAAGGAAAGAAGGAAGGAAGGAAGGAAAAGGAAGGAAGGAAGGAAAGGAAGGAAGGAAGGAAGGAAGGAAGGAAGGAAGGAAGGAAGGAAGGAAGGAAGGAAGGAAGGAAGGAAGGAAGGAAGGAAGGAAGGAAGAGGAAAGAAGGAAAGGAAGAAAAGAAAAAGGGAAGAAGGAAAGAAGGAAAGGAAGCAAGAGAAGTTTGGAAGGTGAGAGTGAAAAGTTTTCCCGGTAATGGGTTGAAATGGTTTCCTTGTGTGAAGTGGTGCTGAGTTACACTTTGAAGACTGAACTGGGAGCGGAGAAGGACCCGCTGAGCCCCCTCCCCTGGGCTCGTCAGGACGCGGGCACCATTTCCAGCGGAGGAGCGGTCCGGCAGGCCCGGCGGGGCCGGGAGGCAGCGCTCCGCGGGGGCCCGGGCCCGGGCTCCCCCGGGCTCGGGCTGGGCAGGCTGCGGAGCGCGGGCCGTCTGCTGTGCAATGCCACGCAGGCAGCCCGACAAGCAGCAGCAGGAGCGGCTCTCCCCCACCCCCTCCACCACCGGGACTGCAGCCTGTTCCTGCTGAGTTTTCAGGGAGAGGGGGGCGGGGGGGGGGGGGGGGGGGAGCTGTGTGTGTGGTTTTTTTCCCTTTTTTTGCAGCGGCCGCCGCTCCTGTTGCCGCCGCCGCCGCCCAGGTAAGCAGCCCGGGCTGGGAGCGAAGGGCTCGAGGCAAGCCTTGGGACCATGACCAAGATCTGGAAGTTTTTCCGAGGAAGCAGGAGAGCTCTGGTCTTCATATTCGTGGCTTCTGTCATCTGGCTGCTGTTTGACATGGCAGCTCTCCGCCTCTCATTCAATGAGATTAACACGAGGGTCCTCAAGGAAGACCTGGTCCGCAGAGGACGGGAACAATTCAAAGTTTTGCGAGATCCGGAGAAGATGCCCCCCGGCAGCAGCAGACAAACCCAGCGGCCCGTGAGAGAATCCGAGAGGGGCAAATGGAGCCAAGAAAACTTTAGGAAGACAGAGAACACGCTGCGGAGGGCTGAGCACCGCGCGGAAAAACAGCCGCGGGAAGGCACCGCGCGGCAAATCCCTGGACAGAGGCCGCCAGTGCCTGTGGGGGGGCCGGTGGACCCCAAGAGCGTCCCACCGCCTTCCCTTCCCCCGCCGCAGGGCGGCAGGGAGGACGCTCCCAAACTTGCTAGCTCCTCCGTCCTGATGCAAAGGAAACAAAAGGCTTCCCCCGGGTCCCAGGAAAAGCCACTGCGAGGAACAAAAGAAACTGCCCGGGTGAAATCAAGTCCTGGGGCAGCTTGGCATGCCACCCGGGGGGCGCCGGCCAAGGAAAACACGGTCACGCCGGCAGCGCCCGACGCGGCGAATAAACTGGGCTCCACAAAGAATCCTGAGCCCAAAGTGCAAACAGGTAGAAAATCCCAGGCTGGCCCAAGCGTGCCCAAATCTGAAGAAACCACAGCATTGAACAAAAGAGAGGCCGGGGCCAAAGAACGGAGAGAGAATAAAGATCAATTAGGCAGGAATCTTTCCCAGTCCAAGTTCACTGCCAGCAGAGACCACCTAAAGACCCCATCTCTAAAGCAAACTAGAGCAGAAGGCCTGCCAAGGAATGATAGAGCTAAAGTGGATCCTGGGAAGCAATTCAATTTCTCTGAAAGCCACATTGTGATTATAACCAAAGAGGAGATGAAAATGCAACCTAAAGAGGTCCCCGATTCCAAAAACAATCCAATAATTGCCTTTTCTAAGACAATGGATGAAAGTCAAGGGAGGAATATACTAAAGAACAGAAGCAAGACATCTTTCCTTGTGGGCATTTCAGAGAAAGTAGGTGTGGCGCCAACCAACCAAATCAACCAAACTCTGACTGGAGGCTGGGAGTTAACAAGAGTCAGCATTGCTATGAAGAACCAATCCATGCCACAGAGTCCCTTAGGAGGGGAAATCCATTTACCTGAAGACCATGGAATGCATTCAGTTTTAAGCATTGATGTGACACTTGCTCCAAGGAATCCCAAAGCACCAGGTCAATTTGGAAACCCCGTAGTAGTTCCCCCTGGAAAGGAGAAAGAAGTAAAAAGAAGATGGAAAGAAGGAAACTTCAATGTCTACCTTAGTGATTTGATCCCGTTAGACAGAGCCATTGATGATACAAGGCCTGCTGGGTAAGATGAATTTTCTTTCTCTTTATCCTGGTTTGTGAGATTTTATGCAAAGCAGATTTCCCCTGGGTGAGAGGGCACCACTGGGGTAGCACAGAGAATCAAAGTACTTTTATGCAGTGTAACTGCCAAAATTTGCCATCTTCTACACTGATAGAAATGACTCCAGACAAAATTATGTAGTAGGCATATCTAATCTTTTCTTTCTATACCAATTGATTAATCTCTCTATATCTCAGGGAATTAATAAATGTATGCTCTATTTTCTTTTCCCTTATCAAAAAAGGGATTTGAAAGACTGAGGTATAAGTAATGAGGCTTATTGTTTTTAATTTACCACTCCTAGGATATATGCAAAAGACAAAAAAAGTCTAATTCTGGAATTCCAGGCATTAGTGGGCTAGTAAAAGTTATCTGGAAGAGCAGATTGGAAGTACAGTGTTATGGAACTAGTGTCAAAAAGAACTGTGTTCAGATTCTGAGTGAACACCTTTCTAAACCTTCAGACATTATAGAATTTCATTTTTCAGTGATTACTGTTATACCCTAAACCAGATGACCTATAAAGCCAGCTTTGTATATAAAGAATCAAATTGATTGGTACTTTTGTGACATAAACTTTTCTTTCTAAAGGCTTAATTTTTCTATGACACTTTTAAAAAATATATAGTTAAGGAGAGGGAAGCAGAAAAGGAGAATTTCAAGATTATGTTTACGCAGAATAAACAATATCTTGAAAATGTGTTAGTCCAAAAATATTTAACAAGTAACCAACTGTAAAATGCATAGCAGTATAAGACACACTAAAAGTACATGTCAAATAACTCTATATATGTAGATGATTTTTTTTAACTGAGAAGCAGGCAATATATTACAAAAATAATAAATCCAGTTCTGGTCATCTTCATGATGTAGATAACTGGTCTATCATCTAGACCTTCCTTAGATGATGTTGTCACACATATTACCTGTAACTCTCCCAAGTATAACCTGAGACAAATTAAAACATAATAGTGAAAGATTTCTAGAAATAAATAAAAATACTATAAAACATAGATAATATTAAATTTTAAACTAAATCTATATGCAGCTGCAGGGGTCTCTATAACCAGATTAATGGTCTTTATTTCTACTTGAGTTTGAAATCGCTGATCTAGACTCTCAGATTATATTGAGATTCATTAATCAAATTATTGCTCAATAATTAAATTCTGAGAGAAATAAAAGACAAGATGATTAACATAGACACAATAGGCATAATCCATAAATAGCTTACAAACTAAAGAAAGACATTTTAATCTAACAGAACAGCAAAGGTGCTTCATGAATCATCTATCTATGTGTCTTACTCCCTCTAAAAGTGCATATTGTAATACTTCTATGCCTCCAGCCTGTGTACTTTTTTGGATCTGCCTTTAAATTCTGTTTAGGGAAAAACTCTCCCTTTAAGTCTATTGACATTGAATAGCCACTAGTGAACAAGCAGATTTTCCACCTATTATCTGTTGCTCTTGCTACATGACTAGCTAAACTTATTTTGGTGAGATATACTTTCAATGATATCCATTATTCTGGTTCTTGAATATAGTTATGTGTTTAATAAATCCTATAATCTACTTCATAAAACCTATAATCTACACTCATCATTATCTTTTGCCTATGTATATTTATGCACACACACACTCATATATGTATCTTTATATATGTACTTATGAACTAGCTCTGTGGACAGTCAATACAATTACATATTCTATCAATGAAAACAATAAACATTCTTCATACTTTGATATTTTTGATGTGACTCATTAAACCAAATTTTTAAGTGATTATGAATCTTATTTAGGAGGACTATCACCCAGAGAATATTAATTTTAAAGGATTAGTAGAAGAGATCTCAGGATCTTTGAACATGTTATATTATTTTCCAAAGATAATTCACCCCAATTTCTTCCTTTTGGATTTTGGTGTTTTATTTATAACATTGTTTTCCCAGGTGATCACTGAAGACAAATTTTTCAAGTGAATACAAATTTAATTTAACAGGGCCAGCAGGGTTACAGCAAGGTCGATAGAATCAACATAATATCATTTGAAAACAGGAGAATCTATAAAGTGTTCCTCCTCTGTTTGGACTATGTTCGAGTTGACTTCAGGGTTAGTGAGAAATTACTTAGATAAGCATTCCTCAAGGTTTTATCCACATGATATTAATAATCATCTGGTTACACAATTAAGTTGTCTCTGTTATTTCATCTTTCAAGGTAGTTTGTATGCATGATTTTATTTATTTGAGAATTTTAATAGTATCTTTATTTTTTCAATCTCATGTTGTGTAAAAAGAATCAGAACAGAAGGGAAATTTTTTTTGTGTGGTTTTTGTGAAAATAGTGTGTTAAGATCTGCATTCAGACTCCAAAGTTCTTTATCTGGATGTAGTTACCATTTTCTAACATGAATCTTTTGGAACTGTCATGGATTATTATATTGCTGAGAAGATCTAAGTTTATCATAACTGATCGTCACATAATGTTGCTGTTACTGTGTACAGTGTTCTTTTGGTTCTGTTCACTTTGCTCAGCATCAGTTCATGGAAATCTTTCCAGGTTTTTCTGAAATCCACCTGCTCATTATTTCTTAAAGAACAACAATTTTCCATTGCATAAATGATTTTGCCATAGGCTTGGGAGACATCTTAGAGAAAAGTCTTTAAGGCAACATTTTTTAAACTTATAATATTTCATTATTATGAAATCATTTTATTCTATGTGAATCAATGAGCTTTTATCTTATCTCATTCTTACCTCACCCTCCATTAGAAAAAACCCTTGTAAAAATTCAGTTAATCAAAAAAAAAAGTCCTCTATTAGCGATGTCAAAAATGCATGTTTTATTCTTGGATCTTGGATCTGTCACTTTTTTAGGAGGAAGTGAATATCGTGCTTTATTATCCATCTTTTGGAATTGTAGCTGGTCATTATTTTTATTAGTGTTTTTAAGCCTTTCCAAATTATTTACCTTTACATTATTGTTGGCATTGTTATCAGTTGTTCCCCTGCTATATCAATTCATAGTCTTTGTAGGTTTCTCTGAAATTATTCCCTTCATATGACTTTTATGACACTACATCCATATACCATAATTTGTTCAGCCATTGCTCAAACCTTTAGTTTCCAGGTCTTTGTCACAACAAAAAGAACTGCCTCAAATATTTCCATGCTCTTATCTCTTGGAATTTAAAGTATTTTTTTTCAACTAGATCTAATGCTTTTTCATAGTCAAAAAACTTAAGCAAAGTGAACTGGAGTATTTTCTGCACCTTTTAATCAATTCTATGACTATAATGATATGACCTATCTGAAAGATCATTTTCCAAAAACTGTATGTTTCATTTTCATATCTTCATTGGGGATGCCCTCAAAATGTATACATTGTTGTAATAAAGATTTTATAGTGATGGGGCCATAGACATATTAGTCGATATTTACTTTCACCTTTATTTGGAAGGATAATCACATAGACTAGACACTTAACTTCCTATTTTCATAAGTCTTGAACTTAATTCCTCAACACATTCAAAAATGTTTCAATTACAATACAGACTTCCTTTGAGTATAATGGGTCAGTGTACAGTTGAATTGATTATCTATTTTTACCTCTTCATTGTTAATATTAGGGGACTAAAAATTAAAAATGTGATGGTTCCATTATCTTCAATGGAGAAAAGAAATTTTCTTAATAGAAACTTCCACAGATATTACAGTCTTGTCCATCCCCTGTTCTTCCAGTTTCGTCATTTAATGCTTTTAGATGATCTCATACCAAACTTTCTATAAATCTGTTTTTCCTTTACTACATATTGCTTTTTAAGAGAAGATGCTCATCATTAGTTTCCATAGCCTTGTTCCATAAGAATTTTACAAATTAACTATTATTAACTGGCACTATCTTTCCTTACCATCTGTATGCCCACTGCAAGGAAATCAAATGGTTTATAATAGTTTCTAAGCTCATTCATTAAGTCTTTAATTGGGGTGACTGATTTGCATCAGTTAAACTGCCTTGGAAAATTGTATTAATCTATGTCAGCATTTGTTCTTATATCCTTTAACCATTTTTTAGCATCAATATCATGTTAAAATTAAATAATTCAAGTTTGAGCTATTTTAACCTCACACTACAAATTATTTTTCTCTTCCTTGTAATTTGACATGAATTTTATCTTTTAAGCTAAAGAATCAATGATCTGAATGTTTTACAAAGATAGCTATTCTGAAAGTTATTTCCTATCTGATTAAGATACAGTCATTTTGATTTGTGTGTGTTTGTTATTTGGTGCTGGTCACATTCAGTATCCCCAATACATAAAAGAGAAGAAAATCTCCTGCAAATATTCAATAAGAGTTCATAATAATATCTATAATTCATATAGTGCTTTAAAGTATGTAAAGCTCTTCACACATATAGCCTCATTTTTTTTCTTCCAATAGCCCAATTTTATTCAAGAATCAGGTATTTTTTCCCAAGGTCTAAGTTATTCTTTTTTTAGAGCATTGAAATCACAGGGTACATTAAGCTATTTTATTTAATGTATAACATCCTTTTATCTAATTCCTTAGCATTTAATTCAGCATCTGAGCAAAGTATATGAATATTTTTAAAGTTTCACTTATTGTAGTTACTGATTACCAAAGTGATGTTCGGTAAGGTAAGAAAAATAACTCTGAACTTTATCAGGTAAAATAGAAAGTTACTTCACTTATAGATAGGTTGCGAATTATCTTTGCAAGTGGGTTCTCAGAAAGACAGAACATATTTTCCTATAAAATAACAATGTATGGTTATTTGGTTTCTAGATCAGCTCATGAAAACCTCCTTAACCCATAATGTACCTTGAGTAGCAGTAATAGTATTAAACTATATCGAATGATCCTCTATAACATTGTTTCTATGAGAAAATGAACTCTGAGTAGGAGTTACTCCTCTTCAAAGTGATGGCACCAGTTCAGGAGAGGTAGAGGTTCTGAACTGTTCTTATAGGTAGAGATTACACTATATAACTGGGGACTTGTAATATTTTAAGCCTCTGTATCTGTTCCTCTAGATTGCTGGGTCTTCCTTACCTCATCTGATTAAGGAGAAAATAAATTACTTCCCATGGAATCTAAGGATTCACCTGCTTAATATGTACAGGTCATACATAAATTGAGATGCAAGTAAGTCAGTGATGGTTTGTATTCAACTAGATATAAGCTTAATGGGCATAGATATAAAATAAAGAGTTTAGAGCAGAAAGAAATTTTAGAAATTATTTAGAGATGAGGAGACTCAAAAAATTTGAGTGTCTTTCCCAAGGTTCATAGAAATAATTAATGGTAGAACTGGCATTAGAATGCAGTTCCTTTGAACTTGAAGCACTCTTTCCATGGAATCAAAAATGCCTCCCTGAAATGGTACCAAATGGCTTGAGTAAACTCCTGAATCCTGACTATTCATTTTTCTAAATGAAAGCATAGAAGCCTGGAAATTAAGATATGGAGAATGTCAAGAATTTGAACTGGGAAATGTAATCTGAAAATAATAATGAATATAGCTCACATTTATATAACAGTCAATACTAAGACACTTCTTACTCAACAATATTGGGAAGTAAATAATGGAAACATAATCAACCTCATTTTACAGATGAGGAAACTGAGGTTCAAAGAGGATAACTGATTTTTACATGGTCATGGAGCTAATGATCTACATCTTAAGTCCTATGCTCTATTTCCTTTGACAATAAAATTGTGTTCACCCAAGTCCCAAAGACTTTTGAAAATTCATCTTTGTGACCAAGCTGTTATTATTATAGACTATTTCATCAACATGGCTGGGAGGTTGGCAAACATATATTGATCTTCAGTGAACACTATTACTTCAATGATTCCATAATCTCAAGAATGTGGACATTTCCTCTACTAATTTGTCATAACCCATTCAGGCCTTCTCGTCTTGTGTGATTCTAAATGCTTTCAAGTCTTATTGTGTCCACCCCAGAAAAGGAACCACAAAGCAGCTGCAAACTGAAATTCTATGAGATACCTTCTGATTTATGTGGGTGGCACAGGGGAAAAAGCAACTGCCTCTGCCCTCAAAAAATCTGGATTCAAATCTTGCATCTGCTGTTCACTACATGGGGCAAGTTGCTTAATTAATCCTAATTCTGCTACTTCCCATATGACTAAACAGACCACTACACTCAGCTATCTCAACTGAACGGAAAGGTCTAGATTATATGACTTCTGACATCTTCTCCAGATCTAGGTCTGTGATTTCAGACCTGCGATCTGATTTCAGCTCTGGACTAATAATACAAAATATAAACCAAATTCAATGCTTTAGGTAAACTTGCAAATAAAGCTTAAGACTATTCACTTTAAAACAGCAGAAAAGAACTTAATTTGAGAGTTAACTATTGCCTGGAGGCACTGAATTTTAAGTCAGGGAAAAGGCACAAAAGGAATTCCTTTAGGTGCTACGGTGGATAGAACTCTGACCTTGGAGTCAGGAGGACCTGAATCCAGCCTCAGACACTTAACTCTTCATGGCTGCATAATCTTGGGCAAGTCACTTTACCCTGATTGCCTCTCTTCAGTCATCCTGATTCTATATGGCCACTGAAGCAGATGCCTTTGGAGGATTCACGTGTTTGTCATGACATCACCTTCCTGAATTCATGGTCTTCTTCAAAAATAAAGGACAAACATCCAGATAGTGTTGTCAAATGCCCTCTAGTTTCAGAGACCTCTTCTCCATAGTAAAAACATAGTTCAAAGAAGGTAAAAATTACACTCGCAACTTTAAAGTCAAAATTTTTTCCATCCGGTGGATGGAGCCTCCAAATTTAAGAGGAAACAAAGATGATTGTTTTTAGGAGGATGAGTCAGAATGTGTGGCAAGGCACCCTCCTTCACATAGAGACTTTGGTTAAATATAAACACACCATTAAACCAGACCTGCCCATCTGATTTTCCATTCTTCTCATAGAAAGGAGACAAAAGTTTTCAAGGGTGAGAGAAAGAAGGAAATATTCTATAGGTTGCCTCATGTCAAAATCACTGAAACATTTTCAGTTCCTGGCATCTTTTTACATAAAGAAGAAGAAAATTCTTCTTTTAATTAACTTAATAAATCATGAAGCAATCCGGTATATTGGAGAGATATTCCTGAAGTCTTGGTTCATGTCTCTATATAATAAATAAATGAATGTCAACCTCTAAAGAACACAGGCTGACTATGTGATCTTGCAAAACTATTTAAACTCTTGGTACTCTGAACAATTCCCTAATATTGTAAGTTTCAGAGAAGATACCAGCCTATGTTGGTAAAGTTTTCTCACCTGGAAGTTCCCTATACAAATGAAATCACAAGTCTAATCTCTATCCCTGATTCAAGATCACATATACTTATTTCCTTAACCAACTTGTCAAGGTACTGAAAATAGATTAGTAACTACTTCATTGATTCTTGAAGACTTTTGTCTCCTCTACAGAGCCTCGTCAAAATCAATTTGCCATTGAGAATGCCAATCAATAATTGATTAACAACTAACTAAAAGAAAAGAAGACCCTGAGAATAAGTGAAGGGAAATCCAGAAAGAGGATAGGATTGACAAAAGAGTTTAAAGGACAACTTTGCCTATTACACAATTAAGAAAAAATTGGGGTACCAATCAATGCCTGAAGGAAATTTCACATATTTAGGAAAAGATTTATTCAGATAAAACAACTAGAGAATAATAGAAGGCACTATATTTTTATGCTTGAATAGTTCAATGGAGTAGCAAAGTAGAGGTTGGAGGGTCATGCTGACAAAGTGTTTGCTCACATATTCAATGATGATATAGGTAGCAAGTGCTAGAATTGACTTGGAAAGGATAATGATCAGAAAAGGTTTATAGGCTTGTTGGAGGATTTGAGACTGGATATGGGTCTTATGAAATGGTTTGGATTTGGGGAGACAGTGGAAACTTTAGATAAGGTATTTCAAGTGGTGGAAATAGAATGATCAAAGGTACAGAAATGAGGATGTATATAGCTTATATCAGAAAGTTAGAAGGCAGCTTGAGCTATGAGCTAATGAGAAAACCAAGAATTAGAGTGGTTGCATATTTCTATATGGCTCTGCTTCATAAATCTGAGTGACCCTTAACTCTCTATAATCATATAATAATTAATAATAAGAAAAATAGTAACTCACCCTTATATAGGGACATCTAAATGGCTCAGTGGATGAAGCACCAGGTCTGAAACCAGGAAGATCTGAGTTCAAATTTGACCTTAGATACTTAACTAGTTGTAAGTCACTGTTTTTCTTAATCCACTAAAGAAAGAAATGACAAACCACTCCAGTATTCTTGCCAAGAAAACCCTATGGATAGTAGGGTCCACAGGGCCATGAAAAGTCAGATATAACTGAATGACTGAATAACATTTATATAGTCCCTTATTATGTTCTAGGTATTGTGCTAAGCACTTTATACAAATATATATATATATATGTATATATATATATATATGAATGTATTATGTATGTGTGCCTGTATATATGATTCACCATACTTCATGGGTTTTATTTGTGTAGCCCTGTCTCATGGGATGGTCCCTTTACTGGTAATGAACTTTCTTTGTGGTTAATGTGAGATTGATCTTACAATCAATTTGAAGTCTTAGTATAATGGGATCCTATTTACCCTGAGGTTAGCTCTCTATATAAAGTTATATAATAATGCAAATAAAATTATGTTCATGTGGCACATCCATTAGCCTGATTTGTGAACATATGTCGAATTCCATTCAATTAAACCAATTAAGCACCTGAATGAAAGACAACTTGATTTTCTCAGTAGAGCAGGGTTGTTAAAGACCCAGGCTGTGGGCTGTAAACGGCCCACAGAACTTCAGAGTGAGACCCAAATCAGATTGAAATGTAATTGGGAAACATTTAAAAATTAAAGAAAAATACAATACAGAACAGATAACATTAATTTGTGGCTTTCGAAGTCAATATATACTTGGAAGGATCCATTTCCAGTTGATGTTGATTTCACTGGAGAAGAGGATTGGCCTTGGTTTCAAGATCTGTAGATTCAAGTAGATCCAAATCTACTTCAGACACAGGTATAAACTTGAACAAAAACTCTTAATCTCTCCTTGGTCCAGGATACTTTCTAAGGTTCTAAGTGATAGATGAATTTTTGATCTCCCTCAGGGGAGAGAATCTTTACATTGGAAGTCCCTAACTCTAAAATTATCATTCCATGTCTTCTTCACTTCTGCAAAAAAAAAATATATTTTAAAAAGTACTTCCTATACTATCCTAGATACTATGTGTGTTTGTGTTTGTGTGTGTGTATTATACATTATGAAAAAACAACAAACATGCATGTCTTTAGGGCATGTACAGAAGAGTAATACAAGGTACTATGCATTTGGGGAAAAGAAGAGAGCAAGACATGTTTTTGTTAAAAAAAGAAAACCATTCTTTTTCATAACGGCATGATTCATTTACAGAAGTATAATGCAATATTCACAGGATATATAGAGAATAACTACAGGTAGAATGTGATTACATATGGTGTCAGGTGAGACAAGTAGGGGACCCTAGAATTGGAGACAGAAATACCTGACTTTAAATCCTGCCTTACTTATCATACTTACTATTATGTAATCCTGTCTAAGCTACTTAACCTCTGTCTGCCTCAAATTTCTTATCTGTAAAATGAGACTAATAACAACTATCTCTCAGGATTGTTGTACAGAACATGAAATATTTGCAAAGCACTTTGAAAATGATAGTAGTAGTATTGATAGTGATAGTGGTAGTGTGTAGTGGGAGTGGGAGTGGGAGTGGTAGAGATAGTGGGAGTGGGAGTGGGAGTGGTAGTGGTAGAGGTAGTGGTAGTGGTAGTGGTAGATGTAGAGGTAATAGTATCATTAATAGGGAGTAAAGGAGAGACCCAAAATGCATTTTTAAAAAACACTCTAGTATTTTTAATAATTTTTAGTCCATAGTAGGTACTTTAATAAATGCTTGTTGAGAGGTAGAGTAGTAGAAAGAATGTTACTAGGAATCAAAGGAAGTCTGTTCAAATCCTGGCTCTATTACCTATACCTCTGTGCAGTGGTGGGATTCAGCTAGTTCACACCGATTTGGCAGAACCAATACTAAAATTTATATTAGATTGGGTGAACTGGTTGTTAAAATGGCCCTTGTCATCAGGGTTCTCTCTAAGGGGCACCTGGGAAGTTGCCCAATGTGGAAATCACAAATTCACATTCCTTACTCTTTTTTTAACATTCATCTGAGTTTTCTAAATGCCCATAGTAATGGTCCTTCCATCCATAGGTTAAAAAAAATTGACAAAACTTTTCTTGTAATATTTATTTGTTCATTTTGTAAAACTCTCTATACCTCTGATTGATTATTACATTTTAATTCCCTCATTTTTGTTACTTCAGTAAACAAACATATAACTAAAGCAAAAAAAGGGTCAAACAACCAAGGGGTGACAAGCTGTCATTTGTTTCCACTTTGTGTTATGCCCAAAGTCCCCCAAAAGTATTATGAGTGTGCTGGTATTCCCTGAACAGTGAAACCAAGAAGAAGCTGGGACACAATGAAATAAAAGACCTATAGATTTCAAGGGTTATCTTATTGCCCATTTCAGAAGCCATGGAAGTAGAAGGGGGGAAAAAAGAACTAGAATAGGTAGAATGAGTTTTGGTTCTATATCTATTGCAACAGATCACATAGCTGCTTTCTCTCCATAAGGATACATTTGCTTACTGTGAACAATATAATATAATCTAGCTTTGTATACCTCTTTTATTTGAGTGTTAAATGCAAGACATATTAAACTACTTTTTGGTATATCTTTTTTTGTATACTTAAAATGATCATTAGGGCAGAGAACTGATTGTTAATTTATTTGAATCATACCACTGCTTCCATGGTCAGGTTCAAGTCACTTAACATTTCTAGCCCTTCTCTCTTCATGGATCAGATGAACTCAGAGGTTTCTTCCAGATTGGAGGGATCAGAGAAGGTTTGTTTGAGGAATTGGCAAGTGAGTCTAGCTTTGTAAAAAAAGAAGAGTTTCAAAAGGCAAAGATGTCAAGGGAATCCAGGCTTCAGAACTAGAACTTAAGTGACAATACAGAGTGGGATAAGTACAGGTCCAGACCATTTGACTGGATTGTAGAGTGCATAAAAGGGAGTCATAAAAATAACATTGGAAAGATAAATTAAAAGCTGATTATAAAGATTTCTAGTTTGGAGTTTCTCTTCTGAATTCCACTCCTGAATCATCATCTGATTATTGCATATTTCCCATAAACATCTCAAATCCAACATTCTCAAAACAGACATTAGAGTCTTCTCCTCAAAGCCTATCCATCTTCCTACTTGCCCCATTTCTGTGGAAAGTACCACCAGTTTCTGGTCACTTAGGGTCAAATCCTTGGAGTCAACCTCTTTACTCTGATCTCTGATCTCCCTAATTCCCACCCTGATACTGAATATCCTTCACAAAATCTCTCTCATTTTTCTTCATTTATATATAGATATATATATATATATAATATATATATTATATATATATATATAAGCTCTCACGTGAATAATTATAATTCCCTCTTCCCTCACACCTCCACCAGTCTTTTTTCTTTCAATCCATTTTTTACACAATGGCCAAAATGATATTTGTAAAGCACAACTCTAAGCGCAATACTCCCCTGCTCAGTAAGTTCCTTTTGGATTATATAGTACTCTCCTTCATACTCTCAGTGACTGGGACAACCTATTCTACTTGCCAGCTTTCGTGCCTTCCATGTTCCAGCTCTGTCCTCTTATGCCCCAAAAGTACTTCTTCCTCCCTTCTGCTTCTTAGGATCCAATCTTCCTTCAAAACTCAGCCCAAGCACTACTTTCTATGTGAGGTCTTGCCTGTTTCTCTGACTGCACAAATATGCCTACCAATAACTCCCAAATTATCTTGTATTTACTTTGTAGTACATGTACTGTTTACATGTAGTTTCCTCTTTTTTAATGTAAAGGGAGGGAAGGAACTGTTTTTATCCCTGTATTTATATTGTCATAGTAGAACCTGCCCTATAGTAGGTGCTTAATAAGTATTTGTTGAATGATTGATATAGGTTATGAGTAGTAATTTCTTCTTACTTTCAAGTACTCAAAAACTTAATCAGTGACACACACACACACACACACACACACATATGAATCTAAAAAAACAGTAGCACAGTTTTGTATGTGTTAAATGGTTAAGAAATACATAAATACAATAAAAAGTGGAATTGTGCATAACCCTGAGTCTCCATTCTGCATTTCCTCCACCACACTACCATCTTGGCTCTATATATGAGCAAGAGTGCAGTCTTATCAAGATACAGCTCAATTAGGACTGAAAAAGTTGAGAAAGAATAAACCTCATAGCCTAACACACAAGGTGACCTGGAGTTGCTAGTAACTGTTTGAGGTATGCACATCTTGAATATTTCTTGGACTTAATTTACCTGGCTGCAGGTCTCATCATGCTTCCTATTTCTCAGGGATGAAACTGATCATAAGCAAAAAATGAAATTCGTGTTGCATTCAAACTGTTCTCTATTATATCAAGCGCATCTGATCAAATTTGTATTTTTCTAACAAATATCATAGCAGAACTGATTGTATTTAATTCCTCCTAAGTACCAAAGAACATAGTTCTCTCCTGGGCGGAAACATATGTTAATCTAGACAGCCTCATTTTGTTTCATGTATGTAATTAATCCTCTTGAGTGTGCAGATTGATTTGGATGAGGAAAGTGTGGGGATAGGGAGCCCAGTTGGCCCATTACTGAAAGAGAGGGCTAGACTGGAATGATGACAAAGTAAATGGAATGTAAGTGATAAAATGTGAAAAAACTTTTTTTTTTGGAAATACACACTTTGTGATTCTTTAATTATATAACTGATTAAGTGTATATTTTGGATTTATTGTGAGATAAGTTAGATAGAGAATGTTTTTGTCTATTGTATTTTTTTTAATATCCAGGATGAAGAGCTTATACTTAAAATTAATCCAAAAATGCATGTCAGCAAACAAATTACAGGTAATTGGGGGATACGATGTTTACAAGGACCATAAAAAAAAGAATAATGCATTATATGTGTACACAATGGGTACAATGTACTTTATGAAATCCAAGGAAAGAAAAGTGATTACAAATTGAAAGGATCAGAGATAGCTTCATGAAGTATATGACTTTTGAACTGAGCTTTGAGGTTGAAGGTGGGGTGGGAGAGGCAGTGGAGAAAAGAGAAAGGTGAGTAAAAGAAAAAGGTGAGTAAAATTAAGTAAAATTAAGAATCCAAAAAGTACAAGATCTGTATAAAGAATATCAAGTAGTCCAATTTGGTTGAAGTGTAGAGTACAGGAAAGGAGAATTATGAGATAAAACTGGAAAGATTTAATATTGTATGTAATGGAAAATGACCTATTGCTCAGCAGATGACTGACATTGGAAAAGTCAGTCAATCAACAAACATTTCTTTAGCATATTTCAATTTTCTAGATTCAGGATTAAGTGATAAGTACTAGGAAAATATATTCTAATGAGGGGGACAGCTATGCAAACAGTTACATCTTCCTTTAGAGTTGAAAAATACTGCTTCTTTCTAGGGAAATCTGCTAAAGGTTTTGAATCTAATTCATTCCTTAGGAAGTCGAGTACATTTGGGGGGGGGGGGTGTTGTTGTTGTTGTTGTTGTTGATTTGTTTTTTCACTTCAATATTGGAATTCACTGCATTTAGCACTAAGGGAAAAAAAACAGTCCTGGTGAAGTGAAACACAGGCAATTTTGACCACTTAAAAACCAGAGAAAATTTGCTTGGAAATGCCATCTTTGGGAGAAATAAATCATTCTTTTGGCCCACAGCTGGAGTCAAGATGTCATCCTGAAAAGGACTTTATTTTAAGAGTGTACTTTCCGAAGTCTACATTTAGTGGAAGTAGGTTTAAATAGATGTTTGTTGCCAGAGCTTAGGTTTTAAAATAACACATAAAAACTAAGCTGCGGTACCATGTCTTTCCTTCCACTTCCATGTGCCATCACACAACTGGATCACTTTAATTTGATGCTCTGCAAGTTTAAGAACTCTGGCAAGCCACTCAGTGAACCAATTAAGCTCATCCTCAGGACTCTCTCTGCCCAGAACTTCAATTATAGGCCAGAGAGGACTGTACAACTGTACATCAATAATTAGCTTCTTCTTTATTCAGTCAAAGTGAGGTTTTCATTAGCAACTTTGAAAAATATCCAAATGATACTACTCTCTGGTGAGAATCCAATTTGAATTGTTTCAGAAAAAGCTTTCAATTGCAGAGAATTTTGTATAAGTTCCAGAGGGTCAGATTACTGTGTGAGAGCATAGAAGCCAAGTTCAAGGTTACCCCTAATGATACAAATGCATTCAATTTGAAGAGCCTGGCTTATTTCCCTCCTCTGACATTGCCACCACCCTGGTACAGAACTCTATCATCTCATGCCTAGAGTATTGCAATAATCTGTTGTGGGTCTACCTCCTTTGAATCTCTTCCCTATGCCATCTGCCACTCATCTAGAAAAGTTATCAACCTAAAGAGCAGGTCTGACCATATATATAAATTCCAATAGCTTCCTACTACCTCCAAGTTCAAATATAAAATTCTCTGACTTATCAAGCCCTTCATGACTTTTTTTCTATCTTTTCAGTCTTATACTTTGCTCCTCTTTGCATACTCTACTGTCTAGTGACACTGGCCTCCTAGATGTTCTTCCCACACTACATGCCCATCTTCCAACTTAGAACATTTTTACTGACTCTTCCTCATACCTGGAAACTTGTTCCTTCTCATCTGTATCTCAGACTTCCCTGGCTTCTTTCAAATCAAAGCTCAGCAAATATCCCATGTTCTACAAGAAGCCTTTCCTTGCCCTTAATATTGGTACCTTCCCTCAGAGATGGTCTCTTATTTTTCCTGTATCTATCTCGTCTGTACATAGTTTTTTGCCTGTTATATCCTGTATTGTGAGTTCTTTGAGGGAGATGCTATGGTTTGCCTTCCTTTGTTTCCAAAGTCCATGGTAGAGTGCCTGATATGAAATAGATGTTTAATAAATGCTTTCTGACTGTTGATTGACTTAGTTTATGAGAATATCAAATATCTCTTGCTTTGAACTCCCATTCAGAAGCCAGGGACTCTAAATGATAAATCTATCCAGATTTGGATAGGCAAGAAAGTACCACTAACTGCTCATAATGTGTAAAATAAAGTTTTACTGAAAAGAGAAAAAATACCATAAATATCAAAGAATACCAGTATTATACTAATGAACTCATAGTATTAGACTGGAGATAATCTTTAGGAAATTATCTAATCCAAACCTGTCATTTTACAGAAAGGAGCCTGAGACCCAAGGAGGTTGTGACTTTCCCAATATCACACAATAGTAAATAACATAGTTGGAACTGGAAGAGAACTCAAGCTCTTTGGACCCTAGACCCTAGACCCTTTCCCCTCAACCATAGAATTAATACTTAGAGAGACCTTAACATTCATTAAGTTTAATATCCTCTTCTTATCCAGGAGAAAACTAGGGTCTGAGGATTACTGCCTAAGCCTAAAAGATGGAGTAAATGGCAGAGCTTTGGAAACCATATCTTTAATGAGATCCAGTAATCTCTCTATTAATTCAGACTATCCCACAAGGTATCTCAACAAATATTCCTCAATGTTTTTTGTAGTCCCAACATTATGGAGCCTGTAATATCAAGGCTTGGCTCACTATACTGTGGCCCCAAGGATATAGACATGAAGAAGTCTGATTACTATCTACACTGGCCCTGTAGGAAGCAGGTGTTCTCCACTGTTACCTGTTGACATCTATCACTGCCATGCTCTTCTGTGCTACTTTTCAAGTGACATTTCCTCCATGTCCTCTCTTGGCAATAGAAGATTCATATTTGTTCTGCTGTTCTTAGTGCTAATAAAGACAGTTAAAGGGCTCCTCTCTGAGTTTATCACAACCCTCCCCCTACTAAAAAAGTATCCAGACAGGGGTTTCCCTTAGTTAAATATACCATCCACACATCTTCTTATGATACATTGGAACCCACTTTCCTCTGCCCCTACCCTCCAGTACAATAAAATCCTGGGCACTGAGATTATAACTATATCAAGTAACTGAATAGCCCAAGTCTGGCATCCTGCTCTCCTAAGAGATTACAAAAGGATTTTGTTTTACAAAAGCACACTGGGCTAAGAAGAACTTTAATTATTACCCATTTTATTTCACATAGATATGCTTAATACATTCTTTGTTTAATTTATTATTGAAATTCACTGGGATTCTTAAAATTGCTTTAGCCTAGGCTGTATTTCTCCTCAGGCTACTTTGTAGAAGCTTCTACAATTCTTTCTCTCTGTGTGTATATTTTTCCATCTCTGTCTCTCTGAGTCTCTATCTTTGTCTCTCTCTTTCTTTTTCTGATGAAGAAGAAAGATAAGAGATCAGAATCTCTCCGACTGGGCTCCATTATTCTACCAAGGACTAGTGAATAAATGAATGAAAAAAATGAATACAGTGTTCAAAATGCTGCATAATGCTGATTAGATATATCCTTATGCAGTCCACTTCCATCATAGAACTGGAGGAAAGATGAAGAAAAATGAGATCTCCTTTCATCCTCCCCCCCCATTACTTTTACTTTCCTCTGAGATACCTTTCATTTATACTATATATATCCGGCATGTATCTAGTTATTTCCCTTGTTCTCTACCACATTAGAATGTGAGCTCCTGGTGGGCAAGGGACTATTTAAGATAATTTATATTCACATTACTGATAACAGTGTCTAGCATAATATAGAAGCTTAATAATTGCTACTGACTGGCTTATAAAGAACTCGCTTTAGAACTAAGTAGATCTGAGTTGAAGCCCTGCCTCTGACAGACCCCAGGCAAGTCACTAGACCTATGAGTTGAAGAACAAGGGAGGGACGGAACAATGTCCTCATCAGGAGTTTGCTTAGCCAATGATGACACAAGTACAATATTTTATATATAGATGTAGATATACACATACATAAATATATAAATATGTGTGTATGCAAATATACACACATGTGGATAATATAAAGAAATATCAGAAAACAACAGAAACTAATCAAGGATCAGATGAAAGGGTTAAATGGGGAGACAGAGAAATTAATTAGGAGACTTTTGTAGTAGTCCAAGAAAGCTGTGTTGAAGCCTTAGAGATATGGGTGTTATAACAATAATAAGCCTGACATCCTGGTGTAAGCTGCTAAAATAAAAAATCCAAGCATAATTATAAAATGCAAAAGCATTTTGATTTGTAAATCCTCATAATCAAGGTAAAATTCCATTATTAAAACATGTAATGCATATAATGTAAAATTCTAATTATTTTTTTCTTTTCTTCCACAGTAATTGATAAAATATTTTTAAAAAGTTATTCCCTCTGTGACACTGTACTAGGATCCATATCTTAGAAGAGGAAAGAATTGTGTAGTTCTTATTCTTAAAGACAATAAACTTTAAAAGTGTAGCTCTAGCTCCTTTCTTTTCCTCTTCTCTACAGTCTTTTTTATTTAAATTATTTAAGGCAATAGGGTTGTGTCCTGCCCAAGGTCACATAACTAGGCAACCATCAAGTGTCTAAGGCAGGATTCAAACTCAGCTCAGTGTCTAAGGAAGGATTCAAACTCAGGTCCTCCTGACTCCAGGGCCAGTGCTCTATCCACTGCATCACCTAGGTACCCCAATTTCCCTGCAGTCTTATCTTTCCTTCCATATCTACTCCTCTTCCCAACTGCTGTTATACTATGGTGACACACAGGATACAGGATATAGTTTGGGATATAGAACTTGGAATGGGAAACAGGGCTCAAAGCCCCCACACAGCCTAATGAAGAGCAGAGTTACCATTAGCTTCTGCCTAGTGCTATCTTAAAATCTGCCAAGTCTCCCCCTTCCAGACTTTTCTCTGCCTAACTCATTTTCGTTTACATAGTTTTATCTCTAACTTCTTCTCCATGCTTTGCTAATTGTGCTTCTCTATTCTAGGGAATGACAATTCTAGAATCAGTTGCCACAGAATAGCAGATCTTCCCAACATGTTCAATAAAATGAGTACATGTTTTAAATTATATTTAATTTAATTTAATTTCCATTGACAAAAGACAAAAGCATCTAAAAAAATAAATGATTACACAGGTTGATACAAAAATGAAATGAGATCATAAATTATTTTATATTACTCAGTTTTACATGTTCTACTTTCAACTCAAACTATCCCAGTTGCTGTAACAAAAACTCAGCATTCCATCTCTAGCTTCCATGCTCTTTTTTTAAGAAAGATTTTATTTATTTTGAGTTTTACAATTTTTCCCGCATTCTTGCTTCCCTCCCCCCCACAGAAGGCATTCTGTTAGTCTTTACATTGTTTCCATGGTATACATTGATCTCAGTTGAATGTGATGACAGAGAAATCATATCCTTAAGGAAGAAAAATAAAGTATGAGATAGTAAAATTATATAAGATAACAGTTTTTTTCTAATTTGAAGGTAATAGTGTTTGGTCTTTGTTCAAAGTTTATAATTCTTTCTCTGGATACAGATGGTATTCTGCAGATAGCCCAAAATTGTCTCTGGTTGTTATACTGATGGAATGAGCAAGTCCATCAAGGTTGATCATCACCCCGATGTTGCTGTTAGGGTGTACAATGTTTTTCTGGTTCTGCTCAACTCGCTCAGCATCAGTTCATGCAGATCCTTCCAGGCCTCCCTGAATTCCCATACCTCCTGGTTTCTAATAGAGCAATAGTATTCCATGACATACATATACTTCCATATTCTTTTTTAATTGATATTTTATATTATTCTTCCTATTACATGATATGAAAGTTTTCACCATTCATCCACTTGCATATTTATGAGTCACACATTTTTCTTCCATGCTCCCTTCCTTCCTCCCCTCAGAGGCAAACAGTCAAGTGAGCTTTTACGTGTACATTTGTGTTTAACATGTTTACATATTAGTCATTCTGCATGAGAAAACAGAACTAAAGGAAAAAGAAAGAAAACCATGGAATATGAAGGGAAAAACATAAGAGAATTTTTTTTTAAAAAAATGAACATATGTTCATTCAGATTCTGTGTTTTTTGGTTTTGGTTTTGGTTTTTACATCTAGATATGAATGGTGTTTTCTATAATGGGTTCCCTAGGATTTTCCTAGCTCTCTGAAGTAGGAGAGGAACTACATCCATCAGGGTTGATCAACTCACAATGTTGCTAATGTGGAATGTTTTCTTGGTTCTGTTCCTTTCACTTGGCATTGGTTCATATAATTCTTTCCATCCTACTCTAGAATCCGACCATTCATGGTTTCTTATAGAACAGTAATACTCCATAACATTGATATACCATAATTTTTTCAGTCATTTCCCAATTGATGGACATTCCCTCAATTTCCAATTCTTTGCCACTGCAAAAAAAAAAATCTCAGTGCTCTGTCCACTGTACCACCTAGCCACCCTGAGATTTTTTTCTTTATTGGTGATTTCTTCAATTTCTTTTTCTGAAATGGAATTATTTAAGTATTTCATTTCCTCATGTGCTAAACTGGGTAGTTTGTATTTTTTGTAAATATTCATCCATTTCACTCAGGTTGTCAAATTTATTAGCATACAGTTGGGCAAAATAGCAACAAATTATCCCCTCCTCATTTTCATTTTTGATACTAATGATTTGATATTCTTTTTTTAAAAAGATTAACCAAATGTTTATCTATTTTACTTCTTTTTTCATAAAACTTAGTTTTTTTTATTAGATTAGTGGTTTTCTTGCTTCCAATTTTATTCACCTCCCCTTTGATTTCTATTTGATAATTAATTGGAGATCTTTAATTTGTTCTTTCTCTAGCATTTTCAGTTGCAAACCCAACTCATCAGGCTCTTCGTTCTCTACTTTAATCATATAAACATTTAAAGATATAAAATTTCCCCTAAAAACTGTTTTGACTGCATCCCATAAAGTTTGGTATGATGTCTCTCTGCTATCATTTTCTTGGATGAAATGGTTGGTTATTTCTATGATTTGTTATTTGATCCATTCATTCTTTAAAATTAAGTTATTTAGTTTCCAATTAATTTTTGGTTTATCTTTCCATGGCCCTTTATTACATGTAATTTTTAGTGCATCTGAAAAGCATGCATTCATTATTTCTGCCTTTCTGCATTTGATTGTAAGATTTGTATGCCCTAGTACATGGTCAATTTTGGTATGGATTCCATGAAGTGCAGTGAAAAAAGTACTCTTTTCTATCACTCATTAATTTTCTATGTTTTCTGAGATTTTACTCACCTTCCTAACTTCCATCTTTTTATTTTTTGGTTAAAATTTTCTAATTATGAGAGAGAGGGAGGTTGAGGTCCCTCATTATTAAAATTTGTGTCTCCTTGTGGTTCATTCAGCTTCTCTTCTAAGAATTTGGGTGTTATACCTCTTGGTGTCTATATGTTTAATAATGATATTACTTAATTACCAATGGTGCCTTTTTAAAAGATGTAGTTTCCTTCCTTATCCCTCTTAGTGAGATCAATTTTTGCTTTGGCTTTGTCTGAGATCAGGATTTTTCATAAACCCACACCCCCGAGATCATTTTCTCCAAATTATAGACAAATTTTCAAGCAAAGCAAAATCTTTTCATGATGTTTTCATGTCCAGTCCCTTTAAGTACACTCTCCCTCTCCTTCTCTATAGTACTCCAACCATAGCTTTATAACCCTCCCCAACCAAAGTATCAGGTACATTTTCTCCCCCTGGACTGATGGCATCCTAACCATAGTACTAAAACCCTCTCTAACTAATGTAGGGATAATCAGGCAAGACTCACTTCCTAATCTCTTTATGTCCAACCCTCCCAAAGTAGGCTCCCACCCTCTGCACCCTCCTTAACTAAGGTATCTGGTAAAATAAGGTCACTTCTGACTTAATTATGTATAGAGCTAAATACTCTACATATTGGAACACCCTGAACATATCTCTTAAGAACTTTAGAGTTGATCTTAAGGCATGGGAGACACTGGCATAGGACCTTCGAGCATAGGATGTCTTCATCAGAGGGAATGCTGAGCTCTATGAGTAAGAATTAAAGTAGTTCAAAAGAAATGTGAGATCCATAAGTTTAGAGTACTCACCCCAGGTGTTCCCCTGGACTATTTGATCCATTCCTTCTTTAAAATTAAGTATTTTACTTTCCAATTAATTTTTGATTTATCTTTCCATGGCCCTTTATTACATGTAATTTTTAGTGCATCTGAAATGCATGCATTCATTATTTCTGCCTTTCTGAGCTCACATTGGTCTGATCATCCACAGCTGGACAGTCTATCATTTGTCCCAAACATAGTGATGTCATTTTTCCCTTCTTCAATAATGAAGGACAAGAACCAACCAGCCCCATATCCTGATGCAATCCCTTCAACTATATTCAATCTTTAACTATCCTAAGAGATCTATCCTCCTTAACTATCCTCCTTTATGTCCCAGCTCTGCCCATGCAGTGGTTTTTGCCCAGCCTACTGCCCTGTCTGCTACTCCAGTAATCCTGGGACTTAGGCTTTGTCTGGAAATGGGACCCTCCCTTATGATCTGCTGCCTAACTTCTGGGACCTGGGCTACTATTGAAGCATCAGGACCTGGGCTGCACTGTGGCTGGAAGCCTTCCCATGCACCAGCTTCCTGGGCTTTACCTTTTCCACCCAAGAGACAGACCTCCATTGAAGATCCCCCGTTGTTTCAGGGATCTGTTGCTTTAATGTCTCTGTAGAGGCCTCATTTAACATTGGGTAGGGCAAAGCTCCGAGAGGATGCCAGCTTCAGGCCATCATCTTGGCTTTGCCCCAGAAGCCCCAGGTGCTGTAACAATCAGCAACAATAACTAGCAGTCTTTGTATCAGCTTTTCTCCAAGCCTAGAATGCCTCCCCTAGTGTTCTCCAAGACCTCGATCTTGTACCAATTGTTACCTTTGTGTGTGTCATGGACCCTTTTGGCCCTCCTCAATTTCTTTGAGTATAAGAACTGTGTTCTTTGTGTCTATGTATCTTCAGCACTATAGAGATAGAGATGGTGATGTTTTGTCCTTCATTTTCAAAGAATATAGTGACATCAGGGAGATGATGCCATGACAAGACTGTGAATTGGATTGAATGGTGGGGGGGTGCTGTGCAGTCAATAGCCTCACTTTTTCCTCTGGAGCCATCTGGATCCAGTGGCCTAACATGAATCAAGATGACTGGAGATGGTCCTGGATGCAAAGCAATCAGGGTTAAGTAACTTGCCCGAGTCATATAGCTAGTAAGTGTCTGAGGTCAGATTTGAACTTGGGTCCTCCTGACTCCAGGGCTGGTATTCTATTCATTGTACTATCTAGCTACCCATATATCCTTATCTTTATATAGATATAAATATAGATAGATATACACACAATTGTATTTAACAAATATTTATTAAGTCAGATTATAATGGATTTTATATGTTGATAAATTTCCTACCCCCAATAAAGAGATGCATGACATATATATATGTATATATATATATATATATGTATATATATGTGTGTGTGTGTGTGTGTGTGTGTGTACATGTCTATATGGGTATACACATGTATATTTGTACACATACCTATATGTTTTATGTGCATATATAAATATACATACATATGACTCATGGGTGATTTAAATGACTGAGAGATACATCAAACAACTGCCATACTTCACTCTTTTTGACTTTCCATGATTCCCAGGGTAGAAGGAAAATACTGCTGACAATATTCTCTTGCTTTCACTGTCACTATTAACTTTCAGAAAAAGAAAAAAAGTTATTTTTTATGAAAAGTTCAGAGACATATATGATATATATCATTATTTATAAGCAGTATAATTTCAAGAAAATATTTATATATCTGAATTCCATCCTATATAGGTGATCATTGAAATGATTTAGAAGGGATAATTTTGCCCCATTCTATTTTACAGGTGAGAAAACATGCATAAGGTTCAGAGAGGAAAAAGGACAAGATCACACATGTAGGAAGTTCTTGAACAAGAATTTTTAACCCAGTTATTCTGTCTTCATCTCCTTTGCATTAAATTATCCCCACCTCCCTACTCCCCAAAACATGTAATTGTGGTTCAAGGGCAATTATCAGCAAAAGTAAATATGTCTGGCGCAGAATATGTTTTTTATGCTATTACAAAAAAGTTATTGTACTAGTAGGCAAGAGATGTGGATTTTAGTTCAACCTTTGACAATTATTAGCTGTATGACTTTAAACAATTCAATTAAATATACTAATTCACATTTATTTTTGGTTTTTTGTTTGTTTGTTTTTTTAGGCAGTGGGGTTAAGTGATTTGCCCAAGATCACACAGCTAGGTAATTTTTGTGTCTGAAGCTTTCTCTATTACTTTATGAGGTGGTATAGAATTACCTTAATTTTACAGAGAAAAAAAATTAATGCTCAAAAAGATTAATGTGACTTGGATCATATAGTACTTCATTAATTTGGGAACCAGGTTTAGAATCTCCTCAGTTCAGAAGTGTGTGTCTACTTTAGCAGGAATTTCTTCATCATGGGTAAGGAGAATAATTGCTTCATCTATCTCACTGAGTTATTGAAGAGATCCAATCAGATAATGGGTAGAGATTTACAAAACAGAAGTTACTTAGAAATGTATTGTTCCAGCTCCTATCCCAATTTTAGTCTGTGGCTCAGCACTCAGTAGACCATTACTGAAACCCTGTAAATTGATTGCAGGTGGCTCATATTTCTAAAACCTCATAGCACTGGTTGATTTTTAACAAATTATTTTCTACAAAAATTAAATTTGGAGGTTTCACAGTTATGGCTGAATTTTTCTAAATTATATGTGTTCAGACAAATGTTGTGAAAGAGAATAAAAGAAATTCTTTTATTGAGCTATACTTTCTTCTTATCAATGGTAGAGAAAGAAAGTCCCAATAATTCTAAGGTCTTGGAGAAAAGAATTTAATTCTTGGTAGAGTTCTTCAGAAAGACATTCTTTTCTCCTCAAGATGCACTTGAAGATACTAGAGCTTTGGGAGTGAAGGTCCCCTTAAGGCATCACATCAAGACAGTAGTTGAATTGCAAATAGAAGTTGAGAAAATCTTACCATTGACCTTTTGTTCAAGCTAGTGAAGACAGAAAGACCTGACCCAGACTTCACATTTTGACTGTTATGGAATAAAATGAAAAATTCATAGAAGTGAGAGAAAATGTTATCATTCCCTTAAATCTACTGATTTCTGAGCTGTCTTTATTTGATAGGGTTCATTCAAATGTTGTAACTTTCAGCATAGGCAATTCAGGAGGGCTGGAAGTGTCACTTAAGTCTCTTGATAAATGATGAAAGTGATCATTTTAGATTCAGGAACTACTTTTGAGAGGGTCAACTCAAACAGTTCTACTATGTTTAAGAGGTAAGATAATAAGAATCATATGACTCCGGGCAGCACATTTCTTATCCCCTTTCCACAAAAACTGCAATTGATTTCATCTTTAGACTTAGCATAGTGCCTTATACATTCAAACATTTAATAAACATGAATGGTAATGAATTCATGTAGGAATGAATGTTTATACCCAAACCGCAGTTATCTGGATTCTAGGAAAATAAGGTTTCTTTATTATCTTCAAACATTTTTAATACAACTATGGGCTTCAATATAAAGATTTATAGCAAAGGTTCTTAACCAGGGATCATGAACTTTTAAAAAAGATTTTGATGGTTGCATTTCAATATAAATGACTTGCTTTGTAATCCTATTTTTTTTATTTATGCAATTAAAAATTTGACTCTAAGAAGGGGGCCATTGGTTCATCAGACTCCTAAAAGGATACATAAAACATAAAAAGATTGAGAATCCCAAATTTATAGAGTAAGAAATTATTGTCCCTGCCTTGAAGGAAACAATAATCCCTAAAAGTAATTTCCAATAAGGCTAGTTCCTGTTCTAACAAATAAGAAAAAAGAATTGGTGGACATATACTTTATATCTGAACAAAAAGCTACGTATTCACTAGAAATTTTGCCAATGATCTGCATTACCATGACACTGAAGAAACAATCATATACTGCCAATATCAATAAGCAGAATTAACAACTTGAAGAATCACAGGGAATTGCAGTCTTGTGCCAAGGTTCCCTGGTCCTCGGGTCCCTGTCTGTAAAGTGAAAGAAGTGAACTAGCCAATTTTTAAAACAATTTTAATTCCAAAAGTCCATGATTCAAGCACAAAACTAGTCTAAAAAGCCAGGAAATTTTGCAATTCATTCTCTTAAGTCTTCTGGACCTTTCAAACTGACCATTTTTAGCTTAACATGAGGTCATATTTTGCCAAGGGGGCAATTAGGAATTTCATCCACTGAACCATGAAATAACCTGAATTACTAGTACATTGAGGTAGTTGAGGAGACTAGAGAGGGAGCCCAAGTCCCTGAACTACTTCAGATGAGCACAGTCTTGAAATCAGAATTTTGTTCCAAACATCTAATTTAAGGGACCCTGACAGCATATACAGCTTAGAAACAATCAAGTTTAAGACTTAGTAATAATATTTATAGTACTCTAAAGTATGCAAAGTCCTTTTTAAATATCTCATTTTATCCTCAGGGTTTTTATTATTTCCTTTTCTTTTTAATAGATAAGAAAACTGAATAGATAAAGATAAGTTGATTGACTAAGGGTCACACAGCTCCCAAGTGTCTGAGGTGGAATTTGAACTCAGGTCTTCCTTGTTCCAGTTTCAGCATTCTATTCACACCTGCTTCTGCCTTTCCCCACTCCACCAAAGAAAAACTCGCTTGGACTACTTCCTCTGGGTGCAATTTATAGTACTTGCCTGGAGTACAAAAATTTCTAATCATGGTTGGGACAGGAAGATGATATTAGTGAAAAGCAATGATCTAGGCAAAAATTGTTTTGACAACTCATCTTATTCAATTGAATTGGCATCCCCCTGAGTCAACCCTGTCATTCACACCTCACCATATACATTTATCTTGTATGTTTGTGTACGTGTGTATGGATGTATGGATGTATATGTCTGTATATGTATGTTGTTATTGAGAGAGAAACTTCTTTCACATATATGATTGGGAAAGAAAGACATTATGTATATATGTGTGTATATATATATATATATATATATATATATACACAAAATAAGGGTGGGTATGTATATGTATAGGTATATTATATACATTTATGTATGTATTTCATTTGGCCTTTTCTCTATCTAGGTCAAGCTTTTAATATTTTTATTATTGCACTTTAATATGATTTTCTTCTTTTGTTATCTTCTGGATTTTATTTTATGCATTTAAAAATATTATACTGTGAAGGGATCCATAGGCTTTACCAGACTGTGAAAGGGGTTCATGTGACAAAAAGATTAAGAACTCTAGGTCTATTAAACTAGTTCCTGTAAAGAGTTAGCTAATAAGGTTCTCTGACTATCCCATTGTGTGAGTGGGGATTATTTCATTCTTTGCACTTGTACTTCCTGTACATTGTCTGGCATATAGGGAGCATTAAATAAATAACTAGTTCATTGATTACTATAACAACAAATCATTGATTTCATAGATAAGGCTACACCCCTCACATCTTAGCCTACCTATAATTTTTGTCTTGCAATTCTTAGCCATGTCTTTTCATAAATCTTCTACTGATTAGAATCCTTTGTCTATGTCTTCTATCTTTCATCTATTGTCTCTTAGTCTTATATGACCAGGCCACCTTTTTTTTTTTCAAATCAAATTTGTATTTAACCTCATTATTTAAGTCACTTCTTTAACATATATGATAAGGAAAAAAAGTGGACTGATTATGGATGGGACTGCTGAATAGCAGAGAAAGAATAATAGAATGGTAAAAGATATCCAGATTCCTTGATGGTTTGACTAAAACATGCTACAACCTATTTATTCATTCATTTATTTGGTTTTGGTAAGGAAATGGCGTTAAATGACTTTCCCAAGGTCACACAGCAAGGTAATTATTAAGTGTCTGAGATCAAATTTGAATTCAGGTCCTTCTGACTTCAGGGACAATGCTCTGTCCACTGAGTCACCTAGCTGCCCCTGTGTGCTCTTTAAAGCCAACATACTATTCTCCATTGTCAGTGTAAGGTTCTTGAAAAAAAAATCCATTTTAAAAGATACTGTAGAGATGAAAATACCCTCAAAACTAAGATGCTGTTCAGTCACTTTTCGATCATGTCTGACTCTTTGTGACTCTATTTGGGGTTAGGCAGCAAAGGTAGTGGAGTGGTTTGCCAGTTCCTTCTCCCGCTCATTTTACAGATGAGGAAACTGAGACAAAGAGTGTTAGGTGATTCTCCCGGGCTCACACAGCTAGTAAGTGTCTGAGGCTAGATTTAAACTCAGGTCTTCCTGGATCCACTCACTTTATCTACTTGCTGCCTCCCAACACCCATAAATTTGACTGTAAAATGGTGCCCCTCTAAAGGAGAGATATAAGCCAGATGGTAGTTCAGGTAATTAGTTTCAAAACTAGTTAAGAGCTCAGAACCAATGAGCAGTGAGTGACTAATGGAGCAATATCAGCTTGAGGAGAAGTCTCCAGTTGGATCCCTAAGGATTTCATCCTTGGCTCTGATGGGAGAGTTTTACCAAGACTTGAACTTAGAAATCAAATTCAGTTTTTTCACAAAGCCAAAGTCTCTGCCCTCAAGGAACTTATATTCTTCTGAAGGGAAATTCAAAGGACTTAAAGATAGGCAAGATAACAGACACATTGAGTGATAGAGTCAGGATCTAAAAAGATCAAGATCAAGAGAGACTAGAAGGCTGGGCCAAATCAAATAAAGTAAATGTGAAGTCCTACACTTTACAAATAAAATATTGGGAATTATGGCTCCACTAGCACTTGCTTTGCTTTTCCCCCCAGATGGCAGAAAAAAGATAAGTCAGTACAAAAGTCACAGCAAAGTATTTAGATTTGAGATAAGGAAACATTTCTTAACAATTAGAGTAATCCAAAAATTTAGTAAGGGCAGCTAGGTGGATCTGAAGTCAGGAATACTCATTTTCCTGAATTTAAATTTGGCATCAAACAATTACTGGTTGTAGGACCCTGGACAAGTCACTTAATCTTGTTTGTCTCAGTTTCCTCATCTGTAAAAGAGCTGGAGAAGGAAATGGCAAACCACTCCAGTATCTGTGCCAGGAAAACCCCAAATGAGGTTATGAAGAGTCAAACAACTGAAAAATAAATGAACAACAGCAAAAAATGGAACTTGTACTGGAGGAGAATGTACTCTTCATCACTGGATTACTTTTGGAGTCTCTTTCAATTCTAAGGTTCTCTGTGAATAATGTTAGACATACCCTGTCTGATATGGATGTGGAATGTGGGGGGAAGGGGGCAAAAAAATTAAATCTTAATTGGATATCAGGAGATTCATCAGAGTCTGTCAAAACCCATTGCATAGGCAGCTTCTGCTTGGATGCATAGAGATTTTTGTTTTGTGGAAACAATCCCAACATTACTTTTTTTTTAGGTTTTTGCAATGTAAATGAGGTTAAGGGGCTTGCCCAAGGTCACACTGCTAGGTAATTATTAAGTGTCTGAGACCAGATTTGAACCCAGCTACTCCTGACTCCAAGGCCGGTGCTTTATCCACTATGCCACCTAGCTGCTACCCAATATTAATTTAAAAGTAATTTGACATCATAAAAATAAAGGAATCACAGCAACTGAGAAATCATCTAGGCCAATCCCCTCAATTTCTAAGAGAGATAACTTGGGAATAATTAAGAAAATGAAGTGATTTACCCAGTCACACAGCAAATTCATGGCAAATTTGAAATTAGTATTCATTTCTCTTTTAAGTATCAACTGCCCAACTCTTCTTTAGTCAGTTTCCCTTGTGGTGGTTGCCTGTGACATCTGATATTTTCTAAAAATCAAAAAAGAGATTTCGAAGCATTTCACTGAAAGTCTAATTTATTCATCTTGAATATACTGAACCATAACAAGTATCCTTTGCTTTGTAGTGTGGATCTGTTCCAGCAAGGCTGGATTAAAGACACGTAAAGCAATTATTCTTTTTTCATTGATTTCAAAAGTAAAAATTAGATATTTCTGTCCATGGGGGTAAAAATAGTATTACTCAATAGAAAAGGTAGAAAATTTTCTAGTGAAGAAGAGTATAAGATGATGACAAATCTTCTGGCATACTCAGCATTGCAGAATAGCAGTATAATTCTTCTTGCTGAAAGCACTTTGCTTTTGCAGTGTTTCTGATAAAATGCAGGCTTCTGGAGGGTGAGAACAGTTTTATCTCAATTATTAACACAGTTAAGCACATAATAGGTATCTAATAAATCCTGAATGAGTAGTTACCTTATTTAACTTGTGACTTCATAGAAATCAGAACAAATTTTTTCTCCTCCTGAAAACTCCAATGTTTAATATGGCTAGGATATAAAATTAAACTTTGTAAGCAGTGTGAACTACAGATAATAAAAAAAAAAACCTTAAACTGGGTGACAATACTATATGGTAGAAAAAGCACAGAAAGCAGAATCTGTTTATTTAGGATCAGCTTAGTTTGAATTCTGACTCTGATATTTACTGACCTGTGCGAACTACTTTGGGTAAATCTTTATCACTTCTAAGTTCCTCAGTTTTTTCCCAGCTGTAAAATGCAGGAATTAGTCCAGCCAATTTCTCAAGTTTCTTATATCTCTAAATGCAATGGAAACAATTGCACTCTTGTCTAAAAATTTCATAAAGTCATAACTTTGGTTTCTGTAAAATCATTTCTCCCTCTTACCTATTCTTCAAACTTGAAATTGTATGTAATTTACTTTGAACCTGAGAATACTATATTGTCAATAAGCTTATCTTCATACAAGTACAAGAAGTAAGGTCAGAGGCAGTGTTTGCATGTCTTATAGGACTAATTCTCTTCCAAGCATGGAAACTATTTAGGCTGAGCATATTATTTAAGATTAATAATAGGATTTGTACTTAGTAAGTTCTTGAATATTGACTTGGTGTGGTCTTATGGAAAAAAAGTACCAAATTAGGAATCAGAAGACCTGGGTTTAAGTTCTCCTTCAGCTACTGTCTTTAGGTTTCATTTCTTCCTTCAAAGAATGACACTAATTAAGGAGGGAGATAAAATGATCTCCATGGTCCTTTTTTATTCTGAATTCTATAATTTGAAGTTTAAAGGAATTTTGTACCTGTATATCTCTAAGGAGATTTAAAAAAATATATTAGCTAGATGCATATTAGAAGATGACCCCAAAATAACCATATCTTACATTTACATAAAGTTTTAAGGTTACTTTTCAGATTAACCAGGTGTTAGGGCAGCTAGGTGGGACAGTGGATAGAACACTGTCCCTAGAGTCAGGAGTACTTGAGTTCAAATGTGACCACAGACACTTAATAATTACCTAACTGTGTGGCCTTGGGCAAGCCCCTTAACCCCATTGCCTTGCAAAAACTAAAAAAAAAAAAAAAAAAAAAAAAAAAAAAAGATTAGCCATTTGTTTTATGCTTCATTTTGGTTCTTATTTAGTTCTTCTACTAAAATTGTGAGGTAGTCAGCCTAGGGCAGACAACTCTAGATTTGCCCTAGTGAGTGAAATTTAAAGTGTGTTGACAATATTTGTTTTCCTTTAGCAGGGAGAAACAGCAAAGCTTAATAACTAATTATCCAGACTAATTAGTTAACAATAGAAACTACCAGAGGATTTGCTTCTTTTCCTCAACTCTGCCTTCTTTTTCAAACCCTTAGTGAACTGCATCCTAGGCTAGTCCAGCCTTATTCCCACATCTGATGATAGTCTCTCTAGCAGAGACCTTGAAGTATCCCAGGGTTTTCTGTCCTCCTCTCCTTCTGTGCCCCACTCCTTCTGTCCTCCAAGGTCTTAAATTCCACTTTCAAATTTACATTAATCTTCCCAGACTCAAAAAACCTTCACTGTCATCTCTTCAAATGTTCATCCTCTCTTCCTTTTTATAGCCAGACTCCTAAAAAAGAGCTCTCTGCATTCCAAACCATCATGTCCTCCTTTCACTCATTCCTCAACCTTTTACAATCTTGCCACCAACGTCAAATAGTTCTGTCCAAAACTACCAATGAGTTATTTATTGCCAAAGCTGATGGTTTTTGCTCTATCCTCATCCTTAACCCAGTCCATTCATGGAAGATAGGGATGTCTGCTTAGTGATGTGTGTGTGTGATGTACAGTCATATCAGCATGCCAGTTAGGGAGAAGTGAAGAACTGGGAGAACAAGGAGACTTGGAAGGACAAGATGTTCTGGTGAGGAAGAAGAAAAGTTGGGAGGAGTGAGACAGAGATAGGGATGCAAATCCCCCCTACTCTCCTTTCTGGTAATGACCCCATCAACCCTCATGAGTATAATTAGCGTCTCTATCAGTCACTATATTAGTCACTATAGCCCTACATAGTCCTCAGTCTCTTCCCTGCTCTTTAATCCTGCATCACCAATTGGCCTAGTAGACATTTTAACTAGATTTCTTGATTCTCCTTGGTTCATACCAGGAACATTATCCTCAATTCCACTCCCTCACTCCATAACAGTCAAATGCTGATATTTTAAATTTTCCCATTTTATTCCAAATTATACATACCTGCCAAAGCAATTTTCCTCAGGTGTGGGCCTATCTATGTGACCACATCATTCTCCTGCTCAATTCCACTGACCTCCAGGAACATATGGTAACTTCTTTATCTTTAAAGACATCCAAACTTTGCCCCAGCTTCTCTTTCCAGCCTCATTATATATGTTACTCCCCTCATATACAGAACACTCAACCTCTCATTTCTCCATTTTGTTCAGGCTGTCCCCTAAGTCTGAGATGCATTCCTTCCTTTTGTCCTCTGCCTCACAGACTCCCTCTCCTCCTTCAAGATGCAGCTTCTATATGCTGGAAAAATAGGAGGATGGAGGAGGAGGAGGAGGAGGAGGAGGAGGAGGAGGAGGAGGAGGAGGGAAGGAGGTGGAGGAAGAATCAATATAAACCTTCCTACCACCAGCTAGTGCCTTAACTTGTATTTAGCTACTTTTTTATTTATTTATGGTTTTTTCCTGTATCTACACATACAAACATGTATACATGTATATATAGATATATGTAACATATATTTTATGTAAGTACTTGTCATTCCCATTAGAAAAGTAAGCTCCTAAAACATACCTTCCATTCACTATTTTTCCCCAACAAAGCACAGTACCTGAAATGTTATGAGTGCTTAAAAATATTTTATTTTTTCTTCTAAGAAAGAGAAGAGAAGCCAGGAACTTTGTTAAGCTCTCCTGGGTTTCTCTCAGAAAAAACATAAATCAATCCTCTTAACAGATTTTGGAGTGACAGAGTCCTACCCCCAAAAGAACAGAGTGGAACATCTTCCAGCAAGGTCTGCCACGGGGAACATGGATGTGTCCAGGGCCAAGCACAGAGACCCAGCGTACTCGGCGCAGGATGAGGTGGGGGCTAACCTGAGATTCTCCAGTGTGGGAGTGGAAACTTTTACAGTTTGGACTGCACAGTGAGCTGGCTGGAAGAGTAGGTGCCCAGGATGCCGTTCAGCAACACGGCTGGATGGGTTGGATGGTCCAAGCCAGATAATCTGGCCTTCCCCAGAGCAGGCAGCCCAGGCACAGCTCCAAGGACCCAGGGAGTGGTTGTCTGACACCCCCAGGTCAGACATCCAAAGACAGAGCCTCTGTTGTTCCTTACCAATTGGTCCACTGAGCCCTATGGGGTTCCTAACATCAACAGCCCCATGCCAAAAACAAGCCCCTCCTTAGCACAAGACCCTTAGGGTAACACAACCCAAAATGAATAAGAAAGATCAGAGAAAAGCCAGGTCTATTGAAAATTGTCTTAAAGATGAGGATGGACAAAATATTGACTCAGAAAGGGAAGGCAGAAGGGGAACTATATGTGAAACTTGGGAGGAGAATATGAATTGGTCTTAGGTAAGAAAAACTTCATAGAAAAATGCACAAAGGATTTTAAAAATCATATGGAAAAATTGGGAGAAGCAATGCAATAGAAAATTAACATTTTGTAACAAAAAGTGACAGATTCTTTAAAAATACAGTTGAGAAAATGCAAAAAGAAAATAATTCCTTCAAAAATACAATTGGATAAATGGAAGAAGATAGCAGCTTCTTTAAAAATAGAATTGACTGGGGCACCTAGATGGCACAGTGGATAGAGCACTAGCCATATAGTCAGTAAGACCTGAGTTCAAATGTAACTTCAGACACTTAATAATTACCTAGTGGTATGACCTTGGGCAAGTCACTTAACCCCATTGCCTTGCAAAAAAAACTAAAAAAAAATAGAATTGACCAAATGGAAAAGTATTTGCAAAAGATAACTAAAGAAAATACCTCCTTTAAAAAATAAACTGGAAACCAGTGGAAGTTAGTAACTCCATGAGACACCAAGAAATCTATTAAATAAAATTTTTAAAAATGAAAAAATAGAAAAAAATGTAAACTATTTCACTAGTAAAACAACTGACCTGGAAAATAGATCCAAGAGAGATAATTTAGGGGCAGCTAGGTGGCACAATGGATAGAGCACCGGCCCTGGAGTCAGGAGTACCTGAGTTCAAATTTGGCCTCAGACACTTAATAATTACCTAGCTGTGTGGCCTTGGGCAAGCCACTTAACCCCATTTCCTTGCAAAAACTAAAAGAGAGAGAGAGAGAGAGAGAGAGAGAGAGAGAGAGAGAGAGAATTTAAGAATTATTTAACTACATGAAAGTCATGACTAAAAAAAAGAGCCTGGATACTATTCTTCTGAAAAACATCAAGGTGAACTGCTCTGAACCAGAAGATAAAATATCTATTGAAAGAATCCACTGATCACCCTATGAAAGAGATCCCAAAATGAAAACACCAAGGAATATTGTAGCCAAACTCCAAAAATATCAGATCAAAGAGAAAATCCTGGAAACAGGCAAAAAGAAAAAAAAATTTCAAATACTGAGGAGCCATAGTCAGAATTACATAGGACCCTAGAGCATCAACATTAAAGGCTTGAAAGATCTGGAATATGATATTCTGGAGAGGAAGGGAGTTTGGATTACAACCAAGAATCAACTACCCAACAAAACTGAGCATACTCTTTCAGGGGAAAAGATGGACATTTAACAAAATAGATGACTTTCAAATTTTCCTGATGAAAAGACCAGAGATGAACAGAAAATTTGATCCTCAAAGAGGGAACTCAAGAAATACATGAAAAGGAAAACAAGAAAAAAGAAAAAGTCTGCTATTCAGCAAGATTAAACTGTTTACATCCCTACCTGGGAGGAAGAACCTCATAACTCCTAAGGATCATGACTATTAAAAGGAGTATAAGCAGGCTGAAAATATGGACTTGAGTTGTTTTTTGATGGAATAATTTTTAAAAATAAGATATTAAAAAGGGCAGAGATTTTTATGAGATGGGAGGAAGAGGAAGCAAAATGAGTTAAATTACATCACATGAAGAAACACAAAGGGCCTATTGTAATAGAGGGAAAGAAGAAAGTAGTGAGAGCTGCTTAAATCTCATTCTCATCAGATTTGATTCAATGAGGAAATAACACATACACTCAATTGGGTTTAGAAATTTATGTTGTCTTTCAAGTATTAGGAAGGGGGAGGGAAGTAGGGACTGGATAGAAAAGAGGGAAGGAAAAAGGGTAAAATGGAAAGAGGAAAGAAAAGAGGTGACTGATTGAGGGAGGCAGTATTCAGAAGCAAAACACTGGTAGGGAGGGGTAGGATGAAAGGAGGGTAAATGTACAAACAGAGGAGACAGCATGGAGGGTAATAAAGGATTAATAATTATAGCTGTGAATATGAATGGGATGAATGGATAGCAGAGTGGATTAAAAGTCAAATTCCTATAATATGCTGCTTACAAGAAACATATTAGAAGCAGAGAGATTTCACAGAGCAAAGGTAAGAAGCTGGAGTAGACTATATTATGCTTTAGCTGAAATTCAAATAAAAACAGAAGTAGCAGTCCTTATTCAGACAAAGCAATTGAAAAAAATAGATTTTTCATTAAAAGGGATCAGGAAGAAAACTATATCCTCCTAAAAAGTACCATAGACACTGTAATAATTTCAATACTAAAGGGTATGCACCAAGCAGTATAGCATCCAAATTCTTAGAGGAAACATAGCAAAACTATACTGGTGGGGACCCTCAACCTTCCTCACTCACAATTAGATAAAACTACCCATAAAATAAACAAGAAGGAAGTTAATGTTTTAAATAGAATGTTACAAAAGTTAGATATGATAGACCTCTAGAGAAAATTGAATGGGGATAGAAAGGAATATATCTTTTTTTCTGCTGTCCATGGCACCTACATAAAAATTGATCCTGTGTCAGGGCATAAAAGCCTCATAATCAAATGCAGAGAGGCAGAAATATTGAATTTTCAGGTCATGATGCAATAAAAATCTCATGCAATAAAGGGTCATGGAGAGATAGACCTAAAAATTAATTAGAAACTAAGTTAACCTAATTTTTTTTAAAAAAAATGAGTGGGTCAAATAACAAATCATAGAAATAATAATTTCATTCAAGATAATGACGATAAGGAGACAACATACCAAAATTTGTGGGATACACCCAAAGCAATTATCAGAGGAAATAATATATCTTTAAATACTTACATAAAATAGAAAAGGGGGAGATAAGTCAGTTGGGCATCCCCAATTAAATACCTAATTAGAAATTTTGAAAATTAAAGAGGAAATTAATAAAATAGAAAGTATTGAACTAATGAATAAAACCAACAGTTGGCTTTATGGAAAAAAAACAATAAAATAAATAAATCTTTGGTTAATTTGATTTAAAAAAAGAAAGAAAACCAAATTCCCCAATATAAAAAATGAGAAGGAATGAAGAGGAAATTAAAATGATAATTCAGAGCCATTTTGCCCAATACATTTGACAATATAAGTGAAATGATGAATATTTACAGAAATATAAACTGCTCTGGTTGAAAGAAGAAATTAAATGCTGAAATAACCCCATCTCAGAAAAAGAAACTTAACAAGTCATCAATGAACTCCCTAAGAAAAAAATCCTCAGTACCAAATAGATTCAGAAGTGAATTCTGTCAAACATTCAAGGAACAATTAGTTCCAATTCTATATAAACTGTTTGAAAAATTAGGTGGAGTTCTACTGTATTCCTTCTATGGCACCAATATGATACTGATACCTAAACCAGGAAGAGTCAAAACAAGTGAAAGAAAATTATAGACCAATATCCCTAATGAATATGGATGCAAAATTCAAATAAAATATTAGCAAAGCTATTACAGCAAGTTATCATTAGGCTAATCCACTATAATTAAGCAGGATTTATACCAAGAATATAGAGTTGGTTCATCATTATGAAACTATTGATATAATTGAACATATCAACCAAACCTAACCGAAATCATAAGATTGTTTCAATAGATACTGAAAAAAAAATCTTTTGAGAAAATATAGCACCCATTCCTATTAAAAACACTAGAGAATATAGGAATAGAATCTGGAGTGTTCCTTAAAATGATAAGCAGTATCTATTTAAAACCATCAACAAGCTTTTTATGTAATGGGCATAAGTTACAGGCATTCCCAGTAAGATCAGAGGTGAAACAAGAATACCCATTATCACCACTATTATTCAATATTGTATTAGAAATGTTAGCCTTAGCAATAAGAGAAGAAAAAGAAATTGAAGGCTTTGAATAAATGTTGAAGAAAAAAGCTCTCACTCTTTTCAGATTATATGATGATATACTTAGAGAACTCTAGAAAATATCAAAAAAACTACTTGAAAAAATTAGCAACTTTAGCAAAGTTGCTGGATTTAAAATAAATCCACATAAATTATTGGCATATATGACACTAATGGTGTGAATATATGACACGTTTTAGCAGCAAGAGATGGAAAGAGAAATGTCTTTAAAGGGATTGTAGACAACATAAAATACTTGGAAGTCTACCACTCAAGACAAACTCAGAATGAAAAAAAACCCCAAAAATTTCTTTATTGAGTTAGAAAACAATAGGAACTAAATTCATATGGAGGATCAAAAGGACAAGAAAATCAATGGAATTAAGGAAAAAACTGCAAAGGAATGTGGCTTAGTCATACCAGATCTAAAATTATAATATAAAACATCAATCATCAAAACTGTTTAGTATTGATTAAGAAATAAAGTGATGGATCAGTGGAATAGATAAGATGCAATAGAAAGTAGTAAATGACTATAGTAATCTACTGTTTGATAAATTCAAAGATTCCAACTCTGATAAAAACTGCTGGAAAAACTGGAAGATAATGTGGCAGAAACTGGGCATAGACCAACATTTCACACCCTACATGAAAGATAAGGTAAAAATGGATATAGAATTTAGACATAAAAGTGACATCATAAACCAATTAGGAAAACAAGGAATAGTTTATCTGTCAGATCTATGGAAATGGGAGCAGTTTATACCAAAGAAGAACATTATAAAATGCAAAATAGATAATTTTAATTACATTGAATTGAAAATTTTTTGTACAAATCCAATCAATGCAACAAAGATTACAAAGAAGGCCATAGAGCAGCTAGGTAGTACAGTGGATAGAGCACCAGTCCTGGAGGCAGAAGAACCTGAGTTCAAATCCAGTCTCAGACACAAAATAATTACCTAGCTATGTGATCCTGGATGAGTCATTTAATCCCATTGCTTTCCAATAAAAAAGGAGGGCAGTAAGTTGGGAAACAATTTTTACAATTAGTATTTTTGACAAAGAAATCAATTCTAAAATATATAGAGAACTGAATCAAATTTATAGGAATAAAAGTCATTCCCCAATTAATAAGTGATCAAAGCATATGAACAGGCAATTCTAAGATGAAAAAATTAAAACTATCTATAGTCATATGAAAAATACTCTATATCATTATAAGAGAAATGCAAATTAAAACAACTTGGAGGTTCTGCCTCGCACCTATCCGATTGACTAATATGATTAAAAAGGAAAATGATCAATGTTTGAGGGGATATGGGAAAACTGGGACACTAATGCATTGTTGGTGGCATTGTGAACTAATGCAACCTCTCTGGAAAGCAATTTGGAATTATGCCCAAAGAGCAATAAAAATATGCATACTCTGATCCAGCAATACCATTACTAGGTCTGTATCCCAAGGAGATGATAAAAAAGGGTAAAAAACATATATACAAAAATATTTATAGCAGCTCTTTTCTTAGTGGTAAAGAATTGGAAAATTCAGAGGATGTCCATCAAATGGAGAATGACTGAACAAATTATGGTATATGAATGTGATGGAACACATTCTATAAGAAATCATGAGGGATAGGACTTCAGAAAAGTTTGGAAAGATTTACATGAACTGATGCTGAGTAAAGTGAGCAGAACCAGAGGAACATTATTTACACTAACAGTCACATTGAGTGGTGATCAACTCCGATGGATTTGTTCATTTCAGCAGTATAATAATCAAAGACTTGTGATGGAAAATACCATCCATATCCAGAGAAGGAACCATGGACTTTAAATGCAGACTAAAGTTTACTATCTTCAGTTTTTAAAAGTTGTCTTAGCTATTTTGTTTTTTTTTCCATTTCAATTTAATTCTTTCACAATATGATTGATACAGATCTATGTTTAGCCTGGTTCTACATATATAACCTATATTAGATTGCTTTCTGTCAGGGAGAAAGGGGGAGGGAAGGGGGGAAATATAAAACTCAAAACCTAGCAAAAAAAACAAATTGTTGAAAATTACCATTGCATGTAGTTGGAAAAATAATAACATATACTATTAAAAATGAAAAAAAAATACTTTATTTGAGATCATGCTTTGTCTTGCTTTGGGGGCTGGGGGGAAGGGAGGAAGGGAAAGGAACAAACTTACTGTGTGTCAGACTCTTTACAAAGGCCTAAGTATTTTACAAATATTATATCATTTGTTCTTCACAACGATCCTAATATCTCTATTTTACTGTTGATGAAAACTGAGGTAAACAGTAACTAAGTGATTAGCCCAGGGACACAACGCTAGCAAGTTTCTGAGGCCCAGGCTCCAAAATGAATAGTTTAGGTTCTAGAAATAGGAAGAACAAATACTGTAGATGAGGAAACTGGAACAGTGAGGTTCAATAAGTTTTTGTTTTAGATTTTTCAAAGCAATGGGGTTAAGTGGCTTGCCCAAGGCCACACGGCTAGGTAATTATTAAGTGTCTGAGGTCGGATTTGAACCCAGGTACTCCTGACTTCAGGGCCGGTGCTCTATTCACTGCGCCACCTAGCCACTCCATCAATAAGTTTTAAAGCCAGGTTTTCTGATCCCCAGGACTCTGCTTTTCCCCATAGCATGCTCTGTCTTCCTTGGGTGATAGACATGTCACTTGACAACCACAGCCCAAAGCTAGAGGTAAAGTTATTGCTATATGCACATATTTGTGATTTGTTGACAGAAGCAAAAAATAGATATATTGTTTGACAAAATACATTGCACTGACTAGGTTTCCTGATCTCACAAATGCCCCTTTCTAAACACCAGTGGTTGGTTTTTCTGGTAGACTGAACAATGTTTCCTGAATGGATAATGTAGCAAGAGCTATGTTGGTAGACTGGCACCTTAGGCACCCAAAGGGTATGACAAGGGGCTATTGCATAGAGCATGGCATAGGCAGAGAGGAGGCTGTGCCAGCAGATATGGAAAATTCCCCAAACCAACAGCAGCTGGAGCAAACATTACCACCATGCTCTTGGTTCTGTTTTCACTTGAGAGCAACCAATCAAGAAGATTTCACGGTGGTTACCATGAAGCAGATGTAGCTTCTTTAAGATGGCCTAGGATAGGGGCGGCTAGGTGGCGCAGTGGATAAAGCACCGGCCCTGGAGTCAGGAGTACCTGGGTTCAAATCCGGTCTCAGACACTTAATAATTACCTAGCCGTGTGGCCTTGGGCAAGCCACTTAACCCTGTTTGCCTTGCAAAAACCTAAAAAAAAAAAGATGACCTAGGATGAGCTGCAGAGGAGACATCAGTTCAATTACTTGTTAATTATGGATACTACTATACACATATGCATGGTTGAATGCAAAGAAAGGGGGAAAAATACTCTTGGACAAGACACTGTCGAAACTGCCAATGAGAATCCAATTAGAACCCATTCAACAGCAAGGACTAGCTTTAATATTTTATATTAAAATAGGTCATAATGCCATCCTGTGGTTCACATCCTACTTACAGGAAGAATTCCTACCTTCTTTTCATAATAATATGAGTATATTAATAGTATTTTATCTATAACATATAATAGCATACTTATAGATAGTATATTCATAATTGTGATAATAATAATGCTAATCATATTATAGTTATATTTATCATATTTTGACATTTATAACAATTTGGAAACTATTGGTATAGCATTTTAAACTTTGCAAAGTCATCATGTAATTTTCTTATTTGAACCTCAATCCTATGAGATAGATACTTCAGATATTATTATGATGGGGAAATTGAGGTCCAAAGAAATTAATAGAAGTGACCTGCCCATAATCACACAACTAGAATCAAAGATGGGATTTGAAGATGGAAATTCTTGAGTCCAAGCCTAGAACCTGATTGTTCATTGCCTTGAATGAGTTTTCCAGGGTCATAGAACCATTAAGTTAGCCTAGTGAGGTTAGGGAGCCAGTTCCTCTGAACAATCCAGTACTTGTTCTGCTGCACCCCACTGTTTGCCAGTAAGAAGTAAGTAACACAAATAGAACTAGGATCAAAAGATTTCATTGTGCAAAAGAACAAATAGTGACCCTTAAATAAAAGGAGTGGGATTCAAGTCCATTCTCTTACTTCTATCTGTGTAACTCTGAGAAAGTCATTTAAAGGAATTAATATTTATTAAGTATCTATATTTTCTCCTTTATAAAAGGGGGTCTTTTGTGTTAAATCATCTCTAATGCTCTATCTACTCTAAGTCCTATGATCCTTATTTTGCATGTGAATATAAGGAGATGCAGAAAAGGCAAGTAACTCATTCTAGGTCCTATTATAGATGAAAAATGACAGAATTCAGACTTAGGTCCAAAATGTTTGATTCCAAATCGAGGACTATTTCAACTATGCCATATGACCTTGGGTTCAGAAGTTTTGAGTTACAGGAAAGTCAAAGTTGAATGAATAAATGGATGAATGAACATATAGGTAAATAAATAAGTAAGGAAACAAATGGATAGATGGAAAGATGATAGAAATCACCTAGCGTTTATTTTGCTTCTGTTGCTTTGACTTTCACATAACAAAAGAAGGGAGCCCAATCTTCAACAAATTTTACATTGTCCTAATTTGACTACTTTATTTAAAAACTGCTGAGTAATATCGACAATCCCACCTCATTATACTTGTCCTGTTGGCCGTTCATTCAGGTGTGCAGATCAACTGGTTCACAACAAACTCCCTACCACCTCTATCATCATGTGCTTTGTGGATGAAGTATGGTCCACTCTTCTTCGCTCAGTTCATAGTGTCCTCAATCGCTCACCTCCTCACCTCATTAAAGAGATTCTGCTGGTGGATGACTTTAGCTCCAAAGGTAACAAAAACACATAACCTATATCCTCATAAATTAATGTTTTGTTTGGATGAGGGGGGTAGGGAAGGAGGACAGATTAATTTTTAGTAAGTCAAAAAATTGGAACATGGCCAGAACTATGCTTCACTTGGGGTCTTGTAGTGACAATATGGTATATGAAACAATGAGCCCTAAAACTATAAAATACAATGGAGTTGCAGATTAAGGAGTCTTTGACAAGAAAGTAGTAAATGAGACTTCCTCCCCTGAATAAAAGTAAAAACTAGAGGAAATGCACTCATTCCAAACCCTCAAATATATAATGTGTTTACATATATATAATATACATATATATATATATATGCTGTAAATTCAAAGACACAATAGTGACAAATACAACACCTATCACTTTCTTAATATTGCCATAGGCACTAGCCAACAATTCCAAATTTCAATAAATACAAACCTGATGTAGAATCTGGATGGAAGTACAGATCCCTGAGTAGCTTCCTTTTTTCCCCTCCCTTATTAACATTCTTCTGTAACCACAGTGATAAGTGACACAGCAAGGATGTGCTGGAGCCAGCACCTACTGGGAGAGACAATTGTTAAATTATCCAGGTCAGTGAGAAATTGACAAATCAGGGCTTGATTTCTTACTTTTGTTAGTCCCCCATATTTAAGAAAGTGATGGAGAAAATATTAATAATGCATATTAAACTTAGAAGTGTGTCCTCCTTACATTTGTGGGTCAGGGCAGAATACAGTTATACATTTATCAGCATACCAAAGAGGTCTGATTATACAGCATGGCTTCTTTTGTAAAAAATTTAGTTTATTCTGAACTTAAGAAATGAATCAAATATTCCACTGGAAATTATGCAATGCCCATCAATTAGGGAATAGTTGAATAAGTTATGGTATATGATCATGTTATCATGTGCTATAAGAAATGATGAGTTCAGTGATCTTTAAAAAAAGGATACATTTGCATGAAACAATTAAGAGTGAAATGAGCAGAAGCAAGATAATATACAGCAATAGCAAAATGGTTTTAAGAACAATTATGAGGGACTAAGTAAATTATACTCAAATTAATAACAAAGGATCAATAAAAGAAGCCAAAGCATGGCTTTTTCAACATTCTTGTTGTTGATACAGTTATCATAGCCAATTTCCCACATGGAATACAAAGTATATTCTAGTTAGGGGAAAACTGAACCACAGTGGTCTGACTGAATACTTCAAAAAGTGAAGTTGAGTTACAAATAGAAGCATTCCTGATGGGGAAACAATATCTTCCATTTTTGCTTATAAAGAATCATAAAATGGTCTCTCACAGTTTAATTTTTCTCCTCTTAGTCTTTTTTTCTTTCTCCTTTGTCTCTTTCTTTCCCTTTCTCCTCTTCCTCCTGAACTTCCTCTCATTTTTGCTTATCTTTTCCCTTTTCCTCCTTTTGTTCCCATCCTTCTTTTTCTTCATCTTCCCTTTATTCCTCTTCTTCCATTCCTTCTTTCTTCTTCTGTACATCCTCCTCTTTCTCCACTCTTTCTTCCTTTATCTTCTCATTTCCCTAACTGTCCCTCTATTTCCTCCCCCTCCTCTGTCTCTTCTTACATTTGTTCCTCCTCCTGTTTCTATTTCCTAGAATCATTCATGTTTAAAAGCTTTCAGGATTTAAAGAATAGTTCTGTAAGGACAGAATTGAATGCACTACAGGAGATTCATCCCCTAACATCCCATTCAGCAATGCTTCTTGGCAATTATGGACTGACTTCCATCATCTTTGTAATGGGAAGGGAATCTCACTAAATAAGAATTCTTCAACAACGTCTGTGAAAGTTGGACATGAGGAATTCAATTAAAATTGACAAAAACTAAATCTCAAATCAAGACTTTTAGACTTGAACCCCAGATCTATCACTTACTTCTTATGAGACCCTCAAAGTTGCTTTATTTCTCTGGAATTCAGATTCCTCAAAAAATGAATAAGGTGGTACTAGATGAATTCTAAGGTTCCTTTCAATTCAAAATTCTTTAACCTATGAATTTCAACTTGTTTGTTGAATCTGAAGCAGGGGATTTTGAAGTGAGAAAATTGAGCATCTAATAGTTTAGATTCTTGATAAAGGAAATAACATGAGTGACCAAAATCTTGAATAAGAGAATGTCACTATTTCAATAAATGTTATAGGAGTTTTCAGACTTGTCACAACTCCAAAGTCAGGCTGAAATAAATATGTTCTCCTTTTTCTCCCCCTTTGATTTAGAATATCTGAAAGACCACTTGGATAAGTACATGTCACAGTTTCCCAAAGTTCGGGTACTTCATCTCAAGGAAAGGCATGGCTTAATAAGAGCCAGACTGGCAGGGGCACAGATTGCAACAGGTGAGAGGTTATTGATTTTTATTCTCACAACAGGACAGAATTACTCAGAAGTCAAGTATCAGAACATCATTTTACTTCTAATGTCTTTGTTTTAGAAGAATAATGTTCTCTTCCATGAGATTTTGAAGACTTCAAGAACACAATATTTTTCATCTCAAATAGTTTTCTCATGAGTTTACTCTGCAAATTGTTCTGTACTTTTCTCTTGCTTTTCTCCCCACAATTACAGAAGCAATTCTTCATCTAAAATCATGGCAAAAGTACTATAAGAATCTTATTGGTCCCATGATAGAGAATAAACTATGAGAGAACCAGCAGGACATTACTGGCAGATAAAACCCATCTTTCTTGGTTTCTCTACTTCACTAGACATTGTCAACACTTTCTTTTTGGATCCACGTTCCTCTGCATTTTATTATCACACTACCCTTAATAACTACACTGCTACCTTTCCTACAACTCCTCTTTAGTCTTCTTGTTTTGTCAGCATCCATAACCCCTAATTAAGAGTATTCTCCAAAGCTCTATCCTGAGCCCTATTCTGTCTTCTCTCGATTAATTCTCCAGCTGTCATGGGTTTAATTATTATCTCTCTGCAATTCTTTGCAGATTGATATGTCTAGCCCCAGTTTCTTTTCAATCAGACCACCAAATTTCTATTCCAGATTGATATTGGATCTCCAGAGACCTCTCAAACTTTTTTTCTTATAAAACTCACCTCTCTTCCAAACTTCCCTCTTAATGTTGGCACCAGTAATGTTCTATTCTCTCACATTCATAAACCTCAGCATTTTCCTGGACTTCTCACTCTCCCTCACCCCATATATCCAATCCTTCCCCAGTCTATCTTTTCAACTATATTGTATATAACCAGACCTTCCATAATCTGTGATCTAGCTCATCTAGTCTTCTCTCAAACATGAATCAATATTCCTGTCTCACTGCCTTGGCACTGACCATCTCCCTTGTCTGAAATGTTCTCTCTCTGCTTCATAGAATCCCTTTCTTCCTTCAAAAACAGCACAAACCCTACCTTCTATATAAATCCTTTTTGAATTCCCCAAATGTCTTAGTGCTTTCCCACCCTAATTACTTTGTATTCAACTTCTTTGTTATTTTTGTCTTTACTTGCATTCTCCATATACTTATACATATACTCCCAATTAGATTATCAGCTCCCTAAAAGTTGGGGTTATTTCATCTTCATGCAAATAGTATAATAGCTAACAGTGTCAATTTATTTAATAAAATTTATTAATTTGTTGGTAAATACAAAATTTGAAGAGGAGAGCCTAGTTACTAAATAATGAGGAAAGACCTTTTATAGGAAGTGGTCCCTGAGTTAATCTTTAAAGGAAATAAATGATTCTAGGAGATGAAGGTGAAGAGGGAGAAGATTCCAGGAATGCAAGATAACTCATGCAAGATCTAAAGTTCAAGGAAGAGCAATTAGGCTGGAATGAAGAGTTTTAGAAGGGGCATTATGTGAAATCAGTTTAGCAAGGTGGACTGGAGTCAGACTGGAGGCTTCCACTGCCAAGAGGAAGAGTTTGTATTTCATTGTGGAAGGAATAGGAAACCACTGATACATCTTGAGCAGAAAATACGACGATCAGATATGAGTTGTAAGGAGATTTTTTTTTGGCAGCTATATGCAGGATGGATTGAACAATGGAAAGATTAAAAGTGGGGAGGCCATTTGGGAAGTTATTTATTCATGGGACAAGCATTTATTAAGCATGTGATTTATGATGTCCTCAGTGTTGCCAACCCAAAGACTTGAACAGTTCCTGTTCTCACAGTGCTTGCAACCTAAGGGAAGAAGAGAAAATATAGAGACAAATTAATACAAATATATATTTACAAGCAAATATGAAGTCATTTGGAGGTTACTGATTGCAGAGTAAAAACAAGAGCAGGTAAAATGGGTTTTAACCTAGGATAGTGATTTGTCCCACATTAGGACATTTAAAGTTCCACTTGAAAATATTGCATTTTACAAATGAAGTAGATACTTGTAGAAAGTCAGGACAACTTGATTGAGCTAGGGTGGAACTATGACAAGAAATAAGAAAATAGCAACAGTAGAGGTTGGTTTAAAAACAGTTTGAGAGGGGAGGAAAGTGTATGAGAGACTAGCAATCTGGTCTAGAGATGAGGTGGGAGGCCTGGGCCTAAACCATATACCTTTGTTCTGCCCACCAGGTGATGTGTTGACCTTCTTAGATTCTCATGTGGAATGTAATGTTGGGTGGTTGGAACCTCTCCTAGAAAGAGTTTATTTGAACAGAAAGAAAGTGGCCTGTCCAGTTATTGAAATAATCAGTGACAAGGATTTAAGGTAATGTTATTACATTTCACTGTATGTTTCCATTATGCACAGACCACTAATGACCAAGTACAATATTTAGTCCCCTTATATTAAAATCTTCCCAAATCTAATGAACACAGTGTCCATCCTATTTAGTAAGAAATTTCTGCCAGTAATCTGGAGTAAGGACATATCTTAGAGTAAAGACAAATAAATTAAATAATGATCCAACTCAATTCTGAACCCACCTGTTCCCAAACTCAAACCTATAAACCTCTTAATCTGTATCCAGGTCTTAACAAATTCTAACCCTCATCACTAAATGAATATTTTAATATTCTCTCTCAAAGTCATTTGGATCTATGGGCCTATATGATCTCATTTAGCCTGAACAATGATCATTAGATTAAAAAATAATAATTTTAGGCATTTACAATCCTATAAAGTATTTATTAAGTGCCTACTATATATTAGGCACTGTAGTAGCTGCTAAACCATGAAGGCAAAAATTAAATAGTCTCTGCACTCAAAGAGTTTACATTCTATGGAGGAAGACAACATATTCATGCAAATTTGTGCACATATACACATGTATTTATTTATATTGTGCAGCAAAAGAATGAAATAAATTCAAAATAATTAAATACATAATGATGCCCTAGAATCTGGGTGAAGGAGAAACCAAGAAAAACAAAGACTTAATATATATAGTTGAAGTTGAGCTGAATTTCAAAGGAAGGAATAGATTCTATAAGATAAAGGTGTACAGACATTGAAAAGAATTTTCAAGACAAATTTAGATATTTATTTCTAAGTTCTCTTTGAGGCAATAAGGAGCCACTGGAATTTATTGAATAAGATAATTATATGATCAAATCTACAACTAAGGAAAATTACTTTGGAAGCCATATGGAGGTTGGATTGAAGTGGGAGAGAACGTTGAGGCAGAGAGATTAATTGGACAGGAGGCAATGACAGTATCTATGTGAATAAAAAGAAAGGGTCAGATGTGGATAGAAATATTAGAGGTAGAAATAGTGAAATTTGAAAACTTATTAGATAACATGATGTTAGGGAAAGTGTGGAACCAAGAATAATGCTAAAGTTACAAAGTCTAGAAGAGTATAAAAATGTGGTACCCTCAACTCAAATAAGTTCAATAAAAAGAAGAATTGGTGAAAAAATCATGTGTTCCATTTGAATTTATTGAATCTGAGATGTCTCTAGTACATCTACTTTAAAATACCTAATAGGCTTTTTGTTGATTATGTGGTTCCTGAAGTTAAGGAAAGATATTAGTCAGCAAGATAGAAACTATATAAGTTCTTGAGAACAGATGAGTAGGTGGGGAGACAGAGAGACAGACAAACCCAGGGACAGAAACAGAGAGACACAGAGAGATCCAGAACTTTTAGAAACACCACAATTAAGGAACGTAAGATGGATAATGGGACAATAAACACATTAAAAAGTAATTGTCAATTTAGAGGAGACTAGTGACATGAAAATCTAAGGAGGGAGAATCTAGGTAGAGAGGGTAATCAACCCAAATGTAGTAGAGAAGTCAAGTCTAGAAGCATGAGGACTGAGAAAAGCTCATCATTAGATTTAGTAATTTAAAGATCACTGGTAACTTTAAAGAGAATCATTTCATTTAAATAATGACAAAAGAATTCATAATGCAGTCACAAATAGTAAGAGGTGAGAAGACGGAGGCAATGAGTATAAATAGGTTAGGAGAGAGAACAAAACGGGAAAAGAACTGAGTAGTACAACCATATGATCACTATGGCTCAAGGAATCCATGCATTCATTTGTCATTAAAAGATTGTGCTGAAGCTTGTCAAATACATTGTTCTTGGGCAATTAAGCAAATGGTTCATTTATTTAGCACATACGGATTGTGCATCTATTAGGTGAAAGGAACTATGCTATTGAGGCACATAAGGGATGCAAAGTAACATGAGGTCTTTATGATAAGGTTTTTATTTGCTCCTCTCTTTTTTAGCTACATGACTGTGGACAACTTTCAAAGAGGCATCTTTGTGTGGCCCATGAATTTTAGCTGGAAAAAGATTCCTCCTGAGGTCATTAAACAAAATAAGTTAAAAGAAACTGATATAATAAGGTAAGTGTTAAATTAGAGTCATGGAAACAAAGTTGGACTTTCAGAGACTTAGAAATAGATCATTAAGGAGAAACAAGGTGTGCCAATTTACTCTATAGTCTTTCATAAATTAATTTCAGATTCTAGAAAATATGTAAGCCAGTGTAATTATGAGTTTAAAAAACCCAAATATGAAACTGTTGTTATTAGCATCACCATCATCAAGTCATTTCTTAATTGTTTGTCTTCTTCAGCTAAGTAGCATAATTGATAGAGAACTTAGTCTGCAGTCAGGAAAACCTGAGTTCAAATCCAGTCCCAGATGCTGTTTGACCTTGAGCAAGTGACTTCACCTCTGTTTACCTCAGTTTCCTTATCTCTAAAATGAAGAAAATAATATCTTCTACTCCTTAGGGTTGTTGTGAGGCTCAAATGAGATAATAATTTTAAAGAGCTTAGCACAATGGCTAGCCTAGTGAGCAGTATAGAAATGTTAACTACTACTACTACTACTACTACTACTACTACTATTATTATTATTATTATTATTGTCAAATCAGGGCCTGAATATCATTGTCCATATGGAATGCCTGGCAAAATCATACATATGTGTGGATATACATATTTATGTTTGTATACATTTCTGTGAATATATATACATATATATGTATTCCACTTTTATGAATTATCCATCCATATACTATGTTTGTAGATCATCTTTAGCCTGATTTTTCCTGTAAAACTGATTGATTAATTATGCTGTCAATGCACCATCATTGTTTGATAATGGGAATAATATTGGGATTGAATTCAGAAGAACTGAGTGAAGTTTCATCTCTGCCATTTGTTTTGTAATATGACCTTGAGTAAGTTATTTAATCATTTTGAACCTCAGAGCATCAGTAAAATGAGGATAGTTAAAATCTATTCTCCTTATCTCAAAAAATTGTTGAAGATCAAATGAGATAGCAGTGGCTAGCTGGCACAGTGGATACAGCACCAACCCTGAAGTCAGGAGTACCTGAGTTCAAATTTGGCCTCAGATACTTAATACCTAGCTGTGTGGCCTTGGGCAAGTAAGTCACTTAACCCCAATTACCTTGCAAACACCTAAAAAAAAGATCAAATGAGATAATACACACAAAATGCTTTTTTAACTGAAAATAAGTAAATAAATATGTCAATATCCATGTGATCCTGACCAAACCACTTTTACTCTCCAAGATTTAGTTTCTTCATCTTTTAAATGGGTATAATAATAGTACCTAATCATAGTGGATTGTAATGAGGAATAAATAAGATAATGCATGAAAGCTGTTTTACTAATTTTAAAGTTCTCTAAAAAGGCTATCACTATTTTCTATCACTCATTCTCTATCAAAATAGATAGAGTTCAGACAGACATTTACTGTTCCTTTTTACTAATCCTATGACCATTCTCTTGTATTCAGTATTCTATACATTATTTTAAAGGTTGAGAAAATATAACAATTTTGTAGTTGATATTGTCAAAATGTGAGCAGTCCTGGTAATCATTGAAAGTCCTTGATAGGGAAAGAGAACAAACTAACTAAGCATTTATACAGGATCTACTGGTGTCAGATATTGAGTCAAGCACTTTGACAAATAGAGATAATGGGTTCCAACATGATTTTTCTCTTCTTGAACAAGTTTGAATATGAGCTGTCTCAAAACTCCATGCAGTTCTAAATTTTAAACTTTTTCCCACAAACTTCAGCTGCTTAAAACTCCACTAAGTCTTTTCTGAAATTCTGTATTTGAAAGCTTTCTGTTAAGTGTTTGGATTGGTGACAATTCTGAAAAATGTTTTTCTTAAGATTTTATGAATCTGTCTTCTATACAGGTGTGAAAGAGACTATTTCAGTCAGTGATAATGGTTTAGTGCCAATACAGTTTCTTGGTTGACTTCCCTAGGAAATTTTAAGATCCTTATTTTTTGGATGGAGATTTGTCATCTGTCAGTCCACAAAAACTGAAGAGGTTCTGATGTACAATTCTCTCTCAAAAGATCACATCTTGCTAGGATTTTGGAAGATGCTAAAGTTTTTGTTTATTTTTAACATTCTTTTCTCTTTAAATATTGAGTTCCAGATTCTCTCCCTTGCTCCGACTTCTCTCCTACCCAATGAGAAGGCAAGCTTTTTTCAGTTAATTATACATGTGAAATCATATAAACCATTTCCATATTAACCATATCACAAAACAGCAAAGAAAATAAAAAAGTGAGAAAACTATACTTCATTTTGCATTCAGACTTCATCAGCTCTCTCTCTCTCTCTCTCTCTCTCTCTCTCTCTCTCTCTCTCTCTCTCTCTCTCTCTGGAAATCGATAGCATCTTTTCACTATGAGTACTTTGGATTGGTTTAGATCACTGTATTGATCAGAGTAGCCAAGTCTTTCACAGTTGATCATCATTACAACATTGCTGTTGCTATCTCTTGGCTCTTCTTATCTCACTTTGCATCAGTTCATATAGGTTTCACCATATTTCATTTTGTTTTGTTTTTTCTTAAACTACCCCCTTCATCCAACTCTTCAGAACCCCTGATGGGGTTTTCTTAAAATAATTTACTATTTTCTTTTCCAGATAATTTTATAGATGAAGAAATTGAGGCAAAAAGAGTTAAGTAACTTGCCCAGAGTCACACCTTTAGTAAGTGTCTCAGGTCAGATTTTAACTCAGGTTTTCATGACTCCAGGGCAGCTGGAGTGCAAGGTCTGGAATCAGGAAGATTCATCTTTCTAAGTTTAAATCTAGACTGAAATATTAGCTGCTTGAGGATTTTCTCAGAGAAACTTGATATGAAAATTTTCATATCACTACATTGTTTATGCTACCTTTTAGCAAAATGTAGCAAGTCATGACATCACCTCCCTGATGTCACAGTCCTCTTCAAGAATGAAGGACAAACAATAACAAGTTTCCCTCAATAGGTTTTAATTAGGCTACATCGCTTTTACTTTGTCTCAAATCATGATTGCTACCTCTCCCCTTTTTATTTCGGCTGAAAACATAATAGATTCTGCTCCAGTCTTTTATTTTAACTCTGTGTGTCTTTTAATTTCATATGTTTCTTGTACAAAATATTATTCAATTATAGTCTCTGATCTTGCTGCTCACTTCTGTGTTATTGGTGAGCTCATCCCATTGACATTCACATTTTTTATTACTGTGTATTTCCTTTCATCCTTTTTTCTTCTATGTTTCTCCTCAATAGTCTGTTTTGCTTTTGTCCATTGCCTCTCTTTAACCACCCATTCCCATCTCACCCCCCTCATATCTCTTATCCCCTTCCCATCTTATTTCTCTATTGTGCAGGATAGATGTATTACTCAACTGAGTACATATATATACATACATACATACATATATATATATACTTTGTTCTTTGAACCAATTCTGATGAGAGGGATTTAAGAACTGCCCACCAACTTCCCATTTCTTTCTACCTTATACAAGTTCTTCCTTGCAAGTCTCTTTTATGTGAAAAAAATTTCCCCATTCCACCTCTCTCCTCTTTTCTCGCAATGCATCTCTTCTTTATTCCCCATTCTTTTTTTAGAAATCATCTAGCATAATAATCAATTCACACTCATAACCTCTATCCTTGTAGGCTCCTTCTTATTGCCTGATAATAATAAAGTTCTTAGAATTAAATGTATCATCTTCTCAATATAGGAATACAAAAAGTATAATTTTATTGCGTGCATTATGATTTCATGTTTACCTTTCTTGAATCTTCTATTTGAATTCACATTTTCTATTTAATTGTGTCCTTTTCATCAGTACTGCTGGGAAAGCCTCTATTTTCATTAAATATCCATTTTTGCTCTGAAGGATTATACTCAAAGTAATTTATTCTTGGTTGTAATTCTAATTCTTTTGCTTTTCAGAATACCATATTTCAAGTCTTTTTCTTCTTTACATGGAAGCTACTAAATCTTGTGTGATCCTGACTGTGATTTTACTATATTTCAATTATTTCTCTCTGGCTACTTGCAATATTTTCTTGACCTTGGGAGTTCTGGATCTCTTTCAGAAGTGATCAGAGAATTCTTTCAATTTCTATTTTACTCTCTCCATCCAAGATATCAGAGAAGTTTTCCTTTATAATTTCTTGAAATATGATGTCTACACACTTTTTTTAATTAAGACTTTCAGGTAGTACAATTATTTTAAAATACTCTTTTCTCAATTTATTTTCCAGGTCAGTTGTTTTTCTAAGGAGATATTTCACATTCTCTTCTACTTTTTTCATTCTTTTAATTTTGTTTAGTTGTTTCTTGATGTCTCATGGAGTAATTAGCTTCCACTTGCTCAATTCTAATTTTTAAGGAATAATTTTCTTCAATGAACTTCTGTTCTTTTTCCATTAAGGCAATTGTGCCTTTTAAGGAGTTCTTTTCCTCATTGAATTTTTTGTGCTTTTTTTTTTTAATCATTAGGTCAGTTCTGTTTTTGAGATGTTATTTTCTTCAATATTTTGTCTCTTTTTTCAAAATTTTATTGCATTACTTTCATTTCTTTCCCCCATTTTCTTTCCTAATCCATTTTTTCCAACTTTTTCAGCCATTGTTGCTGGGTTTGGGTACAATTAGCATTCTTTTTTGAGGCTTTCCTTAAAGCCCTTTTCACATTGTTTTATTCTGATTTTACATCTTAGTCTTCCCTGACACTGCAGTAGTTTTTAATGATCATGTCCTTTTGTTGTTATTTGCTTGTTTTTGTACCTTATTTCTTGATTTTTTGAACTTTATGTTAAAGTTTGGCTCTGATCCTTAAAGCGAATTCTGGGATTTTGTAAGTTTGAGGATTTTCCAAGGTGGGTATGAATCTGGAAAAGTTGTGATCACTGCTCTCCTCATCTCTGCTCTTGTCTTTACTCAGAAAGGTTATACTTTCAGCCTTTGAACTATGATTATTTTCCCTCTCCCCCTTTAGCTTATGAGCCTTGGAATTGATACAAGGGTCACTGCTTCTCCCTGCCCTGCAACTCTGACCCAGAACCGCATATGGGTCATAGAGTTGCCAATCAACCCAGTTGCATCCAGTTTCCTATATAATCTCTTTCTGACCAGTTGTTTGACCCTTTTATGGTTTCTACATTGAGAACTCCCAAAGCTGCCGCTATTGACGTTGCAGCCATCTCCAAGGTCCACCACTGATATGCCAGTAGTATTCCAGTGTCACAGACCTCTCCTGCCGACCTACACTGTCTTAGGTTGTTGGTTCTCTCCCTCTAGAAATTAGTTAAAAGAGTTATTTTAAATTTGAGGAGTTTTTTTTTTAAGTTTGGAAAGGAATGTTAAGAAAGTTCTACTGAGTGACTCCCTATACTCTACTTTCTTGGTTCACAGATGGTGCTAAAGTTTTAAAGTGTATAGTGTGGTGTCATATAGTCTATACCATTTCTGTCTACTTATTGCACTGATATATGGGTTCTTTACAAAAGTCGATCAGAGGGGTGGCTAGGTGACGTAGTGGATAAAGCACTGGCCTTGGAGTCAGGAGTACCTGGATTCAAATCCGGTCTCAGACACTTAATAATTACCTAGCTGTGTGGCCTTGGGCAAGCCACTTAACCCCATTTGCCTTGCAAAAAAAAAACCTAAAAAAATGTAAATCAGATCCTGAGTTGCCACTATAAACCCTTCATTTCCACAAAAAATACAGTTGATTCAGCCATAGGAGAAGAAAAGTGCTTTAAAAACTTAAAAGGTATTAGGGAAGGGAAGGAATAGGAGGGAATAAGTCATTATTAAGTGCCTACTATGTGAAAGACACTGTACCAAGCACTTTTTACAAATATTATCTTATCTGATCTTCACAACAATTCTGTAAGTAATAGTTGAGAAAAATGATGTCACCTGAGATTAAATAACTTACCTAAGGTCACATAGCTACTAAGTGTCTCAGGAAAGATTTGAACCTAATATTATTGATTTTGATTTTGACATACTTGAAGATCAGTATTATTGTTTTCCAACTACAACAATCAAGTTAGTTTCCATTAAGAATTGCACCCACCCCACCCCACCCCCAGTCAAGGTCAAAGGTTCCCAATGCTTCCCACTTGATAACAAAAGCAACAAAGGCGACACTCATAATGGAAGTAGAAAGTCCATCTGGGTCCTAGTGTAGCCAACTACCAACAAAAGAGAGTATCTTAGATGGGTTCTTACTTATTTGTCCCCATGTCATCCTGAGCATGACTACTGCCAGTATGACCATTTTCTTCATATTCCAAAGAATTTAAATCTAAAGTCGATCATTTTATTTTTAGGTGTCCAGTTATGGCTGGTGGATTATTTTCTATTGATAAAAAATATTTTTTTGAACTTGGAACATATGATCCTGGCCTTGATGTTTGGGGTGGTGAAAATATGGAGCTTTCATTCAAGGTATTGCCAAGCCTAGCCCAAGTTTCATTTCAGATTTTTACCTGATTCTACTTTTTGTTATTATTGAATGGAGAAGACTTTTAAAAACCATATTAGGAACCCTGGACCTGGGTTAATGTTTGTGTGTGGTAGGTTGGGAATTGGGAGCAATGCTGACTGCCATCGAGTGAATTTTAGGAAAGTTCTTCCATTTCTTATGTCTCAGTGGCAATGTCTTAAAAATTAATAAACATATTTTACCAACCAGCATACAATGCTTTGAGATCTGTGCTTGATTCAAAAGGCCATTCAAGATACTAAATATAAATGCAGACTATAAAAAAGTTTCATTTATTTATTTGTTTGTTTATTGTTAGCCATCTTAGACTCTAATCAGGATTTTAAGTCGCTGAATTGTTAAGTAACTGCGTATGTCTATAAAATGGCCATGTAGCACAAACCCAAAGAATAGAATCATAATAATGCTCTAGTGTTATCTATAAAATACTAAAATTTAAGCCCATAAATTTTATTTGTCAGTTATTAATTTTTAAGAAATGTATATATCATCATCAAAAATATCTATTAAACAGCTATATGCTCAGGACCTTTGTTCTGTAAAATATAAAATCAATACAAAAAATGAAAACTATAAATATAATATAAAAATAATATAAAAATATGAACATACTTTTTTTTAATATAAAGAATTAAGAGTATATTTAGTGGGTATTTTGTTTTCCTATTTCATGATGACATCATAAACACATTCTGCTTTTAAATCTACTAAAATATCTGATAAATAATAAATTTTTATTGTCCTAGGTATGGATGTGTGGAGGAGAAATTGAAATTATTCCTTGTTCCCGAGTGGGCCACATCTTCAGGAAAGACAATCCATACTCTTTCCCTGAAAATCGGATTAAAACCATAGAGAGAAACTTAATCCGAGTGGCAGAGGTCTGGTTAGATGAATACAAAGAACTTTTCTATGGCCATGGTAACCATCTCTTGGACCAAAGTGTGAAGGTCGGAAATCTCACGCAACAAAAGGAACTCCGGAAAAGACTGGGGTGCAAAAGTTTCAAGTGGTACCTAGAGAATGTCTTCCCAGATATTGAAGCTCCTATTGTGAGAGCCAGTGGGGTGGTAAGTTTGAATTCCAATAAGGTCATAATAAGGTATTTAAACATGATCCATTCTTAATTACTAAAATGCATTGAGTATATACCATAGAACACTCTGCTTTTCATAGCTGCAGGATATATCAATGGTTTTCTTTTATGAAGGTTCTCCCTCTTCTGACTTAAAAACATACCTATTCCTTGACTTAATAGATAAGATTCATGAGTTGGTTAAAAAAAATTGTAATGGAGCTTTCTAAATTTATCTTGTTAGGTCCCAGATAGCATCACCAGAGCTATACTAGAAACCTTTCTTAGCTTGATAAGATCTTCTAAAGTTTACTTACCTATTATTTACTTAGCCCTCTCATGATCAGATACCTAGAGGCCATGATAAAGCATCTAGGTGGTACATAGCACATTAGCTTGAAGTCAGGAAGACCTGAGTTCAAATTCTGCCCCTGGTACTTACTAGTTTTGTGATTCCGAGCAAGCCATTTAACCTTTTTCAATCTCAATTTCCTTATCTGTAAAATGGTGACAATAATAACATCTTCCTCACAAGGTTATTGCGAGCATCAAATGCTAAAATATAGGTATTGTAATTTCTAATTCTTAAAGAACTATATAAACGCTAATTATGATGATGATGATGATGAAGCATCAGTGAAGGACTTTAGTAGGCAATTAGATATATAGTTAGTTATAACTATATGCATCTTTGTCTAACTATCTTGATGAAGATCAAAGGAAAAAAGGTTTTTCCTTAATGTAATTTGCCTGCAATTGAAAAGAAAGGTCAAAAAAGACATGAAAAATACATGCATACCAAACACACCAACATTTGCAAAGAAAAAATGCAAAGGATTATCTTGCAAATCATACAGTATAGAAAGAACATCTCATATATCACAGTAGTAAAATTGAAGTAGATTTAGATAAGTTTTCAGTTTTGAGCAGACTTTAGAAATGGGGAGAGATTAAGTTTGGCAGAGAAAAGGGAAGGATTTCTAAGGCATAGATGAAAATGACAAAGATGAAAAATGTGACAAATGGGTGTCATATTGGATAGAGTACAGGAGTTGAGTAGGAAGATCTGAGTTCAAATCTTACTTTTCTCACTAGCTCTGTAACTCAAGGCAAGTCATTGCATATCCTTCAACCTCAGTTTATATGTATGTATATATACTTATATATACATATATATAATGGGGATTAATAATAATATCCACCTCATAAAGTTGTTATGAGGATCAATTGAGTCTACATATTATAAAAGACTACCCAAACCTTAAACTGCTGTAGAAATGTAAGTGGTGACGATATTGATGATAATGATGAAGATAACGATTATGAAAGGATGAAATGAACAAGCACAGCTTGGTTAGAGTACAGAATTCATAATGGGAAGCATAAAACAATAAAGGAAGAAATAAAAATGGAGGGCCAATAGTACATTCCTATGACTTAGGATTCTTTTGAGAATGTGCTAAGATCTAATTATTTTAAATTTGCCATAGAAGAAAGTTAGAGTACCTGTACAATGGCCAGAGGCCATTGAAGGTTCAGTTGATAGAACCCTGAGTCTGGAGTCAGGAAGTCCTAAATTCAAATCCGGCCTCAGACATTCTCCTAGCTGTGAGAACCCAAGCAAGTCACTTAATCTATGATTGCCTGACAAAATGGATCCACTAAAGAAGGGAATGGCAAGCCACTCTAACACTTTTTTTAGGTGTTTTTTTTTGCAAGACAATGGGGTTAAGTGGCTTGCCCAAGGCCACACAGCTAGGTAATTATTAAATGTCTGAGGCTGGATTTGAACTCAGGTACTCCTGACTCCAGGGCTGGTGCTGTATCCACTGAGCCACCTAGCTGCCCCAACTCTAATACTTTTGACAAGAAAACCCAACTTGGGTCATGAAGAGTCAGACACAACTGAAGCAACATAACACCAACACACATATGGCTTAACTTTCAGAGGCAGTGTTATGCAAAGAAGGCATGCTGATCTTGGAAGTCATGAGCCCTGAGTACAAATGGGGTTAAAGTGACTTGCTCAAGGCCACACAGGTAATAAGTGTATAAGGTCAGTTCTGAACTCAGGTCCTTCTGCCTCCAGGGCCAGTGCTCTAACCACCACAACACCTAGCTGCCCCTGATTTACTTTAAAAAAAAATAAACTTTTTTACCTATTTCCTTTTTATTTTCAAATATTTGATTTTTTGTTTGTAGTTTTTTTTTCTCCCTATGGGCTTTGATTTCAGAGAATTTTCTTCTTTGAGAAGGTATCCAGGTTGGAACATGAGTGCAGTGAAGCATCTTCTCAGGATCCAGAAGCTAAAAGTTCCACCATTCCTCCTGGCCTATGGCATTCTTTTTTTCCAATCATAGCTCACATTTTGTAAGCATTTCACAGTTTTAAAAAAGAACTTTCCTTAAAAGAAGATGGTACTTCTGATCATTTTGTGGATGGATTTATTCGGCTTCTCATAATACATGACTCTTCTGCTCCTTTTCCTCTCCTCTTCCCACCTCTTACCTCTTAGCCAGGTGACTGACCACACCCAATCCCAGGAGACCAGTCACAAAGGTTGGGCCCCCTGAAACCTTCTACCACTACCATCATGCCATGGTATTTGCTAGCAATTGGTAAAAGAAACTCAAGAGAAGAGAGGGGGGGAAAGGGAGTAAAGGGAAAGATCTAATGATTTATTACACTATATATAATTCAAAATTTAATTTATTCACACATGTATTGGAGCATCTAATTTAAGCTTGTTGTTTTGTTGTTTAATCGTTTCAGTCATATCTGAATATTAGTGAGCCCATTCAGGTTTTCTTTCCTGACTTCCTGGAGTAGTATTTCGTTTCCTTCTCCAACTGATTTTACAGATGAAGAAAGGGGATCTGAGGCTAGATCTCAGAGAGATGAGTCTTCCTGACTCCAGGTCCAGCATTCTATCTATCTACTATGCCACTTAGCCATCCAAAGCTTAATATTCATCAATCAGTAAGCATTTAAGTGCTTCCTACAATCCAAGAACTATGTCAGACCCTGAGAATAGAAAGGCTAAAATGAAATAATCCCTGCCCTTGGAGAGGTTGCATTCCAAAACTGGAAGACAACAAATTTCTATATAAGAATGTACAAAATAAATAGAAGGCAGCTTATTGTTAAGAATTTGGAGATTTCTGTCCTTCATTTTGATGCTATTTTGAAAAAGAAAAAAATCACCATGTTGTAGGAAGCAGCCTGAAAACCGCATTAGCTATTTTAATGATCATTTACCAAATAAAATGCTGCAAAACCAGCCCCCAAAATCATATAATTTTGATACCAGCCCTGAGCCAGAACTCCATAGATTATGACTCTAACACAACCATTTTTTTTCACTTGAAACTGATCACAGATTACAGGACAAATACTTCAACGGCACCAGAATTCAAATTTTTTATTTCCTCGAAATGAAGAACTTTAACATCCACCATTCAAGAATTCTGGTTTTTAGCATCCCCTCAAGGAACATTACCAACCTTTCCCCACCAGAGGACACTAGAGATCTATGTCTTTTCTAAGCAAGCATTCTAATGTTAGAAAATGGTGCCTGAATATACAAACTATACATAACAAAAATGAAAGAATCATTCAAAAACAACAACAACAACAACAACAACATTCGGAGATTTTTTTCCCCTTATACATTTCTCCCAGGAGCATCTCTTTTTCCGGTTTTACTGGCTTCTCTAAGTAAAGATCTTGGCCAGTAGGGGGTACACACGTTTTTCTTCTTTAAGAGTAATGCTAATCTTTTAGTATTTTCTAAGCTAGACTTTCTCCCTAAGTATACTATATTAAAGAAAAATAGGTTTGTTTATTTGTTTGCTTTTTATTCTTAAGACTTACAGGTTTCCACTGCAGAAAAAGTGAGTTGTGTTTGATTCCTTTGGGCAATATTGAGATTAAATAAGGCTTTAGATAAAAGCAAAAGAAGCAACAAATTATTCTCATCTCCTTGTTCTTCCTTTCCAAATACCCAAGAAACTGGGGAAATAATGAAGAATAACAATATTTACACCTCCCATTTTTTTAGCTTCATAAAGTTTCCAAAGTTCTCTTCTTCACAACAGTCCTAGAAGGTAGATAATAATTTATTATTCCAATTTTAGAGACAAAGTAACTGAGGCTCAAAGAAATGAAGAGAATTGCTGATAAGAAAAATAAAGACTAAACCCACTCAGAACTAGGGGAATTAAATTAAATTTAAATAGATTCTTTCCCCCTCTCCTTCTACTTATAAATCCAAACAAAACTTTACCAGATCACAATTCAAATCTCCCTCATCAACTTCTGTTCATATTCAGATTTCCATGTCAGCTATTTCCAGAAAATTAATTTGTTTTCTTAGCCCTACTCTGTTGGTTTAGGAGAAATCTCTGATGATTCAATAGGTTCAATTTAAATCAACTTACTATCCTTCTCCAAAGTTCACTCATTAACTAGCTTACAGAAGAACCTCCTTAATCTCTCTGTAATGGTTGTGAAATTAAAAAGCTACTGAAAAATTTAGACATGTTCCATCTAAAGACCAAATTCAAGAATGATACGAGAATTTTACTGCTAAAAGGGACTTGAGAGGTTATTTCATTAAATCTCCTCATCTTACAAAGGAGACAACTGAGAAAGGAAAAGTTAATTCCCCAAAGCCATGCAGCTACTACAAAGCCAAGACTAGCACCCAGATCTCTAGACATCTATCTCATCCAAAACACTTTACAGTTATACTATCCCTGAAGTTCTCAAATTGTTTGGTCTTAGAATTCCTTTATTATTTTAAAATTATTGGGAGCCATTCCAAGAGTTTTTGCTTATATTGATTATGTCTATAAATATTTATTGTTTTAGAAATTAAATTCATCCAATTTTAAAATATATTAATTCATTTAAAAATAAACTTATTACATATTAACATAAATAATATTTTCAATGAAAAATAACTTTTCCAAAACAAAGAAATATCATTGAGAAGAATGGTATTATTTTGCATATTTCTGCAAATTTCTTTCATGCCTGGCTTATTAGAAGACAGTTGGATTCTCATATTTGCTTCTGTATTCAATCTGTCATGATATGTTGTTTTGGTTGAAGAATAGAAGGAAAATCCACCTTTCACATAGATATGTAGTTGGGAAAGGGAGAAGTATTTTAATAGGCAAATAACATCTTGGCATTATTTTGAAAGTAGTTTTGAATTTGCAGATTTTTTTAAAAGGATCTCAGGGACATCGGGTTAACCCATGACCCACAATTTCAAATGTCACACTATGTTATACTTCCTTTCTACAAGAAGCAGATTAGATAAGAGTTTTTATTTATGACACCCAGGTTCAAATCCCATACTAGTTTGGGACACTTAACCTCTCTGAAAAAATCCTGAAGCTATAATGGATTAAGGTTGCTGTATGAGCAGTAATCCAAAGAGTGAGTTGAACATAATAGACTCCCTCAAGAAATTGCAGTCCCAAGTAAGGAATTGCCTATTAAGAGAATTTGCTCTAGGATAGAGTTATCTGGGCATACAGGTGGCACAGTAAATAGAGCACCTGCCCTGGAGTCTGGAGGACCTAAGTTCAAATCTGACCTCAGATACTTAATAACTACCTAGCTGTGTGACCTTGGGCAAGTCACTTAACCCCACTGCCTTGCAAAACAAAACAAAACAAAAAATACAGGATAGAGTTATCCCATTGTGGTTAAGGCTGCAGATGAAGAGCAGGAACAATTCAGAGAATAAATTGAACAAAGAATCTATGAAGTCTAGCCTCCTCAATTTACAGATGAAGAAACTAAGGCTGAAAGAAGTCAACCGATTCATCCAACTAGTTAAATGAGACTGGATTTTAAGTCAGGTCTTTCCATCTCTATGTCTGGCACGTGGGGGAAGGGGCAGATATAAGGGTGACAATGAGATGAGAGGGGAAAAGTGTGGGGAGGTCTAGATTATAAAAGGTGTTGGACATCAGAGGATTTGATCCTGGAGATGACCGTGAACTAGTGGAGTTTATGGAGGAGGTCAGACCATTTTAGGAAAGTCATTTTGGTAGCTAAAGGATGGGTTATAGGGGGCAGAGGCTTGTGACAGGTCAAACAGCAGGCTATTTCAGTATTTCAGTGGGAGAAGATGAGGGCCTATACCAGGATGGTGGCAGGGTTGAAACAGAGAAAAGGGATGTGAAAGAGATGCTTCAAAGTTTAAATTGAAAGGTCTTGGAAACAGATTCAGGATGGGGAGTGAGAGATAATTAAGAGTTAAGGATAACCCTCAGGCTGAGGTCTGGAAGTATGCTATGCCCTCAAGAATAAGGGTTCCCATAAACCCCATTTTACAGATAAAAACAGAATATTTGAATGACTCACCCAGGGTCACACAGCTACTAATTATCTGACTTAATTATCCAGACTTAAGTCTTCCTGACTCCAGATCTAACACTTTACACTCTTACCTCCTACCTGACTGATGTCCAAGTTGTCCTGTCAACCTAACATGCTATCAGCCCCACCCTGGAATGTGTAACCCTTTTTGCATTAAAATGATGACTGCCTCATCCCATCTATTCTCAAATCAAATCTCTCAGAAGGAGGTGACATAGGGCCGTGATTCTGGGTTGGATTTTATGACCCTTGCTGAATGAATTTTATTTAACTCGAGACATTAAGAAGAAACTGTCCTGGAAGCCTATGTCTTTTGCTACCAGGTTAGAGGAATCAATTCAACTATGAACAGAATCCAGGCAAGTTGAATAGTATGAGAGATCTGTCAGGAAACAATATTCTTAAACCTATAATGATCAGTTTGGTAAAAATTATAAATCTGTGCTGGGACTTTTAATGTATGCAATAGAGGAACTGGATTTGGAAAAATACATTTTCCATTCTGCCTTTTTGCCCATGCTCTTTCCAAATCTTAGGAGAGGGTTAATTAAAAGCTTCTGTTTGTAGACTCTGGGGCTGAATCACCAAGCTTAAGTTGACAGATTGCAGCTGTACTTTGGCTAGATTATATTACTTCTCCACTCAGTCAAAACATATAGCACTAAACAATTCACTTAGCTACCTGTTAGCCTCATTGCCAGGTTATTCCCCCAGGTGTTTCCCTGTGGCTCTCCCATGTCTATGCTCTATTCTAGGATGATTTTTCTAAATTCACAGTTAAGTTTTGTTTTCCAGATAATTAACGTAGCCTTGGGCAAATGCATTGCTCTTGAGAACACCACAGCTGTTCTGGAGGAGTGCAATGGTGGGAGCAAGGTATGTTGTAATGGGATTTTCTATAATGCTTACTAGAACTCTGACCTTTCAGTCATTTAGAGAAATGAACCGTTGGCTATGCACTATAGAAACTATGTGTGTATACATTAAACCTGTGATTAGTGTCAAAAGGTCATTTTGACCATTTCTCCAGTTCACAAGTGGGCTCCTCAGCAGCTGAGAAACCCCCTTCTCCCAAGCATTCACGCACAGGATGCGTGGTTCAGAGGAGGGTTCTGACTCTCTCAAAGAAATCCTAGGCCTTGAGTCATGATGGGGATCCCCTTCTATAAACCCTGCCAAATGAAAGATAGGTTGGAGAAATGTCAAGGACTCTCATCTGTGTGGAAATTTTGAACATCCTCTTTTCCTTATCTCCAGCACATCCTGCTAGGTAACTACTAAATTATATTGCTGAGTAAGCAGAATGAGCAGCTAACTAGGATTAAATTAGAATGACTCTTGATCCACAGGTAGAAATGGGAAGAAGGAACATGGGTGAAATGAAGTCTTCAGGCTTTTTTTGACTCCAATAAATATGAAAATCAGTTATTGATACAAGATTTCCAGACCAAATTATTTCTGTTTCCAATATAGCTATCTCTCATACTTTAATCTAGAAAGAGTGTTTAGATTTTCAGGATCATGACCCATGCCCAGAGCAAAGACTAAGGCAGGATAATTTTCTCCAGAGCGCAGAATTTATCAGGAACTACAATTGATCTTTCTGAAAAACAATAGAGTTCTGCATCAAATTAGCAAAATAAACCAATTAAAATAGTATGGTTTAACCTTAATCAGATGGTTAAAGTAAGCTACTTTCTTGTATCTCTCTGGTCCTCCCTAGTGACTTCCCAAGTGTAAGGGACTGTTTTGTGTATGGGGGGGGGGGGGAGTACTGTAAACTTTCATCACTTGGTGGCCTCAAGCACCAGAACACTATTTACTGGTTGATTGAAGAGTACCATGGGAGTGGGAGTGGACTAGGGACTGGGGAGGATATTTCAGCACTTGTATTTGGTTTAATAAATGGAGAACTAGGAGAACTTTAAGGAGAACTTGTCATCCTTGTCATCCTTGTCATCCTTGTCATCCTTGTCTCCCTCCTCTTCAAAGTTCGCCTAGGTAAGGATAAGCTAGCTGGCAGGAACCTAACACTTCCTGAGCAGCTAGTCTAATAGGAACCTAAAACCAAAGCAGCAATCTTTTGTAGGTATTCCAAAAGAATTCTGAGTATTCCAAAAGAATTCTGATTCCTTTTTTCCCCATCCCAACCCAGTCAAGTAAGGGTGTAATTTGCTCTGGATTTATGCTTCAAGATGAAAAATTCCTATGTAAGACTAAATGTACTCCCATTTTTCAAAATGAAGATCCTGACCCTATACAGAATGGAATCTGGAAAAGAAGGGTCTTGGGTTATAACCTGTCCTTTAATTGGAGTTCTCTTGAAACTTTCTCTTAGAGAAAATTGTCCTGAAATTGGGTATTTGGACATGGGAAAGGGGAAAGACAGGAGTGAGGAGTGGTTTGGGAGGGAGATTTGAGAGGACAGAAGGGATAGGAAATCAGGGAAAAAAGTGTTTGCAAACAGCTGTTGCTTTCAAAGTAGAAATCATGATTGACCTATGCTCAATGGCATTTTTGGTGCTATATTTTGGCAGCAACAATTTAAAAGCAAGTTGAATCATGGAAATCCCAAGGATATGTTAGACTCACATCATCCAAAATTCCCTTCCTATTCACAAAGCTCAGAACAATGCCCTTTTACCACTAAACTATAGCTTTACTAGATAGTTCCTCTTCTTGCTCAGTCAACTGAGATAGCTCCCTTACTGCAGACCTTTGGGATATACAGAAGAGAAACTAAAGCTTTGGCATCAACTGATCACTGGCCTATTTTAGAGTTATAGGCTGCTAAACTGAAAAGGACTTCTGGCACAGTCAAAGTCTATGGCATATAAATACAACCCTTCCTAGCCATGCAAATTAACATAATCCAGGACCCTTATAGTTTGGCTAGGCAAGTGGCAGGTGAATTATATAATCAGAATTGAAATGATGAGCCTCTACCGCAGCACTATTTTTCTTTAAACTGATTCTGCTCCCTAACACCTGCTACTTAGAATATTTGGTACATATGAGGGTGGGGCTGGAAAAGAATTCAGGCTTTGAGAAATTTCATATGATGGTATAAACATTTAACAGAATATGCTTTTATGGTACCCTTGTGCAAATAAGAATTAATTGGATTGAAGAGTTCATGGGGGAACAAAATGAACTTTCTAGTGATGGTGATTGTTGCTGATGATAATCTATTACTTATTCCCACAGTTCCAACACTTCAACTACACTTGGTTAAAGCTTATTAAACAGGAAGACAGGTGCTTGGCACCTGTTCCTATTGTAGGAGACCTGAGCCTGTATCCTTGTGATAACAGAAATAAAAAGTTGAAATGGTTACATAAATTGACGGGAGTCCTTCATCCTGAACAGGTAAGTATAATGGTTTTGTCTAAAAAAAGTTATTCACTTTCAATAAAATAAAACATAGAATCCTATTCCATTAAGAATCCTTCCTAAATAATGTGATTTAGATTTATTTGGTAATAGTGGAGATTCCATAAAGATTCATAGAGAAAAGTCCCCCTTTTACTTCTCCAGAGAAAACTCATAATACCAGTCACAGCTGTTGTCATCATCTTTGTTTCCAATAACATAGTCCTCTAAGTCAATAACAACAATGATATTGGGGTTTATAAGCTGGAAGAGAGGCCTCACCTCTTCCAAATTGACCTCTTAGAAGCAGTGTTTGTACAATCTAAGACACTTAGGGACCTGCTCTATACCAAATTGCGAAATAAGTGGGGTTGACCAACCTCCTTTTTGGTACCCCTTGCTATCCTTATTCTTTATTCTAGCCTTCTTCCGGTACTTACAGCTCTCCTGCTCTTTCCCCATTCCACCCTTCCCTTACCAGAAGTATTAGATATGCTTATCTGGCATGCATATTAAGAGTAAATACAAATGTTTATATTTACAAATATTTACATTTACCAATTATTCTAGGAATAATTGTATTGTAACAGGGGACAAGGGTATAAATTAAAGAAATAATGCTTTGGGATTACAGTTCAAGGGATTTTTTTTGACTTGGGTGGGGAGGTGGGGAATTGCGAAGGGAGGAGGTTTCATGATTTTCTAAAATCACATTTATAGGCAACCATCTCTTTCCCTATGTATAAGGTCTTCTTGAAGTTAGAGAAGGCCAGGGCCAGCTCTTGACAAAATTTTCAATTTGGAAAAAATTTGTCTTTGGTGCTCACCCACTCCTTTTGATGCCTGTGCCAAGCATCCTTTCTATTCACGAACTCTTCCAGCTGTCTACCATGATGTCATACTATAGCTGGGCAAATCTATTCCTGATTTTCCCTCAAATCAGGATCATCTAATTCAATCCTCTCATTTTACAGATGAGGAAACTGAGACTCAAAGAGAAACTGAGAAATTAAGACCCTAGTTAGTCAATTAGACAACTAGTTAATCATAAGGCCAAAACTAGAATCTCAATCATCTGACTTTGTGTTCTCTCTACTATATCATCTACTATAGCTACTATATATACTAATTAGGATTATTTTGTATGACTGGTTCAATTTTAGGTATTATTTCATGTGGTTTGTCCATTACCACCTAAATCTGACAAGGATTGTAAAGAAATAAGATACAGAACTGAAATTGGGTATTGAGTATTAAAATAGGGAAAAGTATGAAGACTGTTTTCTTGAGCTAATGGGATACCATTTAGGGGAAGCCAGGGGAAGGTGGCAAGAAGTCTTCTCCTCATTTAAGACCCTACTCTATGTGAAGATGATAAAAAGTATCACTTAATCGGACAAGTTTATACCTGCTAATGTGTAAGCTGGGTCATTCTCAGTAGTGAAGGGTTAGAAAGAATAGTAGATATTGAATAGTATTTGAAATTATTTGATTTATATAAGCAGTATCATGATTTAAATTAAAATGTACATGTCTCTAAAAGATCTGGTAAAACATTATATAAATGGCAAGGATTTCAAATATCTTAGTAGGATAAAAGATATTTGGAAATATATTGAACTTTTGGTAACCCAAGGGAATAGGAAACCCATGACTTAGGATACCTTCAACCATGTCAACAAAGGGCAAAACTTCCTTTTACACAAGTACAACCATTCATGCCTTCAAATTTTTGGTCCAACTTTTCTGATGAAAGAAATGCAAAGGTTGTCAACATGGAGTCACTAGAACCCCCTAAAGTGTGGTCTGGATAGATTTCTGGTAGTCTGAAGTCTTAGATTGAAAAAAAAATCATCCCTATTTTCACTATGGGTGATTTCCTTTGTAATCTTGTGTATTTTATTTTCTGCATTGTAAGATCCTGAAAAGGGACCCATAGGTTCTTATCAGAATTCCAGAGATCCATGACACAAAAAGATGTGAAGAATGCCTCATCTAATAGAAAGAGTACAAGACTAAGAAAAGTACAGGAACCTTTAAAAGTCTAGCTCTGTAGTTTGCTAGCTACAAACAAGTCACTGGTCAGAAAGAACTGTGGTCAAGAAGTATTTTTAAAAGGCTAGAAATCCACTATAAATATATAAAACCTCAACACAGCCAAGAGGTAGGGAAAATGATCAGTTTGTCATAAGGACTGTCTATGAGAGCCATCAGCAAGAATCAGAAAGCTAATGATCTCACTTCCAGGAGACATAAAATGCAAAAGGAATTTTGCAATGACCTTTAAACATGGTAGTGTTTTTGCTTTTGCCTTGTGTCAAATAAAAGATATTTTGCACAAAGTGCAGATAGGTCTCTCCTCTAGAGAAGGAGGTAAAAGGGATGGATGATGCCTTTTACCTCTTTAAGTAAGTTGAGAAAATGAAAGATTACTGGAAAAAATAAAAGAAATACTTCAAGGTAAAGTAAAGATGATAAAAGGAGCTGAAGAGGCAGAAAAGAATTGTCATCTTGTTTCAGGGGTTAAGGGTGGAACGATGTGATATGAAGAAACAGGAAGAAAGGTTACTGAATGCTTGGAACTAAATAATATATTTGAGGATTTTCCAAAAGAAGGAAATTATACCCTCTGAGGCAGCATCTTATAGTCTAAAGAATGATGTGGATTCCCAGGAGCCACAAGGAGAGAGATAATCTTTTAATGGTCCAAGTTAAAAGCAATGATAGTATTGGCTGATGAGTCCCTTCTGAGGAGTGTAAGATTAATCTAACAAAAAAAATTGAGAGATCTACTGTATTTGGGCAATGTATCCAGAATATGACTGAGAACCTCCCAAGACTTGTCAAAACTGACATCTACTACCCACTTCTAGTGATTCATATGGGGATGAATGATAATACCAGAAGGCACCAAGAATTATTCTGAGCATGAAACTGAGTGTTTTAGAAGTATAGATGGCATTTTCATCATTGTTTCCAATTAAAAGAAGGGATTTCATAAGAGAAAGGTAAATTTGAGAAGTGAAAAAGTTGGCTAGGCTGATACCTGGAATATTTCTGGATTAAAGCTTAAGATAAAGGAATGCTTAATTCTTGACCAGAGGTCAAGTTCTAAATTTCAAGTGTCATTAACAGGGGTCAATAAAATTTGATAGGATCTAGTGGATCTGAAGTTTTCAAACCAAAAAGGGAAGGAAGGGAGAAAAGTGTATATAGTAATTTTCCAAGGTAGAAGCCACAAAGTGGCAGATGAAGTATAAGAAGAATAATATCAGTAGGTGAAACCACTAATTTACAAGAGACAATTACAAAGAAGAAGCCAGTAATAAAACCTACAGCTAGTAATAAAACCCCTGACCTATGATATCTATAGCCAATGAATTTAATTATATAATACACAAGGTGATCTAGAGATCCTAATGCAAGGATATAAATGCAACCTCATAGAAATTTGAATGTTGAGATGTGACTCATGATTGGAAAATGGCTATGGAATAGTATACCATATCCAAAAGGAACAAAACAGTTTTATATATATATATATATATATATATATATATATATATATATATATATATATATATATATATATACACATATATTTACATGGGCAAATCTAGGAACTAGAATAGTAAAGATAGCATGAGTATTTGTGTGAAGATCAAATAAGGGAAAGACAGAAGGGACACTGTCATAGGAGTATCTACAGACCACTGGAAGAGAGGATGGAAATAACAGAAGAATTTGAGGAACAGAATTCAATACTAATTTGGAAATTCAATTTATAGAAAGTGTGGGTCTCTAGGGGCAGCTAGATGGTGCAATGGATAGAGCACCAACCCTGGAGTCAGGAAGACTTGAGTTCAAATGTGACCTCAGACACTTAATAATTGCCTAGCTGTGTGACCTTGGGCAAGTCACTTAACCCCATTGCCTTGCAAAAAAACAAGAAAAAGAAAATGGGGGTCTCAGATGACTAGATATTATTCATATGATGCCTTTCCTCAAGTCAGTAGCAATTATGAAGCACCTAGTATATTCCAGAAACTATATTAAGCACTCAGGATAGAAGAAAAGCAAATAATAGTCCCTGCTATAAAGAAGCTCACTGTCTAATGGGGGAGTAAATAGGCAAACAATTATTAACAAACAAGCTAGAAGCAGAACAAATTGAAAATCTTAGTAGGAAAGAATCAACATCAAGGCAAACAGGAAAGGCTTCTAGCTGAAGCTGGGGTTTTACTTCTTGTCTTTAGTCTGTCCAAAAGTGGCTTAAGTGATAAGATGAGGTACTGATGATCTACTGCCTCTAATAAAGAGAAATTGGTTCATGCTGTAGACATAATGGGAACTTTAGAAGGATATCATCTCCCCAACTTAGAATGTGTGATGGAAAAGAAAAGAAAGTACAATATTCTGATATGTCTTCTGATTTGGGGCCATTGAAGCATCATAGAGCTAAAATTTAAAGGGATCTCAGAGGCAATCTAATCTAAATGGAGGTTAAGGGACTTGCTTGAGGTCATGCATATTGTGAATACCAGAGGTAGGATTGGAACCCATACCCTCAGTTTCCAGAGTTTGTCCTGTGCCCTTTGTACCATGCTGCCTCCTAAAAGAAAAGCAAGGGAATCTTCTTCCTTGAGGAATCAAATTCTCTTTTCCTACAGATAACAAGTTGGGGGTTATCATTGTACTCATAGGGTCAGAAAAAGTATAGGTAGACTTGGAAGACCAAAAATTCTACAGTCAGTCTCAGGGAAGTAGGAAGCTTCCCAGAATTAAACTGTAAGGAGCCAAACACAAATGACTCCCAAGGACCTCTCAAAGAAGTCCAGCTTTATGAAATTCATTTGAATGCACATCAACCAACTTCAGTCTTTTAACTTTGTAGAGATGGTGGGGACGAAGGTAAGTAATGGAGGATGGGTTCCAAGAAATAAGCATAGTTGGGAAAATGAAAGCAAAGAATTAGCAGAATCTGGTCATAAACTGAAAGGATCTGCCCACAGACATATTGTTATATGTCCTGGGCAACTCACTTAATCTGTCTAAACCTATTTCCTCATCTATAAAATGAAAGGGGTTGAAATAAATTGAGTATTTCCTATCTCTATGATTCTTTCCAACTCTAAACTTATGATCCTAGGACTTTTCAAAGTTATGTTTGTGATAAGAGGAAGATAAAAGGAAGAAAATCAATCTTATACATTTATTTATTACCCTCTATGTATGTATGATTACTGGGTTCAGTGACCAGATATGATTCAGGACTATTGGAGATGGCTCTGGATGTGAAGTAATCAGGGTTAAGTGACTTGCCCAAGGTCTCACAGCTAGTAAGTGGCAAGGTTGGATTGGGCTCCATTAAGTCTATCAACTACATCATAAAAGCGAATGAGATTAATGTCATGTGACCTGTTCTTTGTGAAACTATCTGGTGATCATCAATTCCACCAATTCCATTTCTAAATCCTTTTAAGAACATGTTTGAGAATTTTTCCAAGATTTGAAGTTATGTTTACATCTTTATTGTGAAGACTCTGACCTGTTTTCTTTTTTAAAAACTAGGGCAATTGTTCATCTCTTGTCTCATAACACCCTTTAGGTTCTCTCTGGTCTTTCAGACAGCATTCCCCCCCGCCAGTCCTTTTCAGTATTCTAGGATGTGACTACTTTGGGCTATATGGCTTTAACTCTGAAGGCAGCAACTTGTTCCTCCTCACTTATCTGGGGTTTCAACTACCTATTAGTCTTTTTTAGTTGTTTTTTCATCTCCCTTCCCAATCAGAGTATTCCTTTTGGCAAAAAGAAATAAAATGAAGTAAGTAATTCTGCCTTCTTTCAGTTATACAGTGGTGCAATGGATATAGCACTGGTCTTGGAGTCAGGTTTCTATTATGGTTTACAGGGCTGGCATTATTAACAATGTGCATAGTTTAGTAGATTTTTATTTTAACTAATTGTTTTTATAAGCTAGGTATTCAGTTTCTAGTAAGTGAATGTTTCAAGCTCCTGAAGTAGTCCATGGCTTAAATGTGTATCCTCTAAATTTAAAAGACTTGAAGCAGAGTCCTTTTGCACTACTCTAGTCATTGCTCTGATAAAAATGTAAAATGTGAATTCTCTTTCTCTTGGTCTCTGTCTTTCTGTCTCTCTCTCTCTCTCTCTCTCTCTCTCTCTCTGACTTTCTTAGAAACACTTGGAAATTTTTTTAAATAATGGCAACATGATATTAAAAATTTTTAAGCTCTTAAAATTATATATTTGGCAAATGCCTTTCTCTAATTTTATTTCTACTTGTAATCTACTCAAGTGTCATCATGTTCATATGAAAACTAGTAGTTTTCCCCTCCCTAACATGAAGATTAAGTCAAAGAAATAAATTCTTAGACTGAAAACCCCAGGCCAAATTCCAGCAAAAACAAATCAGGAACTAGAACAGAGTAAGGCTTTGGTGGCTGATCCAGTAAAGCTGAGCTGAATGACAAAGAAAGCAACCCACCAAAACTTCATAGACTGAAAATGATAGTATGAGTTCATCTAGTGACATGTGGCCTGACCTTTAGCAAGCCATGTAATCCTAAAGCCAGAGCATGAGCAGCAGCTCCTTCCATTACCCTTTCAGACCAGAAGGAAAGGAGTCATAACCTTGGTACAATCTTTTTAAAAGGTCATTGAACCCCGATGAACAGTTACTGTTAGGTCCTTTCGAAAATATACCTGCAAAGGGTAGATTACAATTTTACCCTGCCTCCCCACTGTGGAAAAAAGAAGCAAATTTGGGGAGCAGTCTTTGCTTCTACTCTAATAATAAAAATGTCCCCTGACCCCATAAGAAATCAAGAATAAATGATGGCAGATTGTTTTCTAGGATGAATGGTTATCAAATCATGTCCAGATTATGCACCTAAAGATCAAATTTCTCCTCATAGAAAAAAGGTCATAAATAGTGGCTTTAATGATAGGAGAACAGGAATAGATCATAGAGATCATGGAGTCTAATTTTGACCAGCCCAGGGTTATAGAGCTGGGAAGTATCTGAGGCAGGATATGAGCTCATCTTCTTCTAAGTCTTCCCTATCCCAAGTTCTGTACCACACTACTTCAATTTCTAGTCCAGCTTAGCACATGATTAGCATATAGTTTTACAACTTTGTTTCTAATAGAATTTTTTTTTCTACATTTCATATAGAAATGCCAAAACACAATTGTTTTCATTGATGGTCAGGGGCAGGGCATCATTGGGCTTCGAGATCCAGAGTACTATTTTGCTTATTAGCTCTGTTACATGGCGTAAGAGAAGATACCACTCTAAGGCAGCATAAAGAATACATCTCCCCAGGACATTGGGTTCTGGTGAACTGGGGAATAAAAGTTAACGTTTTCTTCATGGAGGACACCAGGGTTCTATGCTCAGGCTCCCCTACCATCCTGAATGCACACATAAACTCTACATAAGTTGAATGTTGGTTAAGTGGGGAATACTTGGACAATCAGTCTTGAAAGACAACATATGAGATATCCAAACCAGACTGCCAATGAGGATTTTATATTATACCATTATACCGTAGACTAAGTTCAATGAATACATTTCGACACTACTTCTTTTCCATCCAGTTACAGTCAGTGTTTACTCAGATAATGCAAGCTAATTGTATTAATTATCTTTAAAAGAAATAATTAGGAAGATAAATCTGAAATAAATATTATAGAGCATTTCAAAACCAAATGAAAGCACTTTTGGATTCCATTTGCAATAATCATGGATAATTGAGAGGAAATTACAATCTAAAAAGTATAAATCCATAGGCAAGGACTGAGTAGAATAGCTACCATATTTGAGGAAAGTATTCACTAGATAGTAAATGATAATATAAACCTCTGTCCTATAAGATCTTTCTTATAAGGATGTCAACAGCATATAGATTTCCAGAGATTGCAATAAGAGCACAATAGTTTGAACATTTATAGGATCATAGGCACAGAGCTAGAAAAGACCTTACACATCACATTTAGTCCAAATCCCTGATTTTACAGATGTGAACAGAACCTGACATCCAAAGGAGTTAAATGATTTGCTCAAGGTCACATAGGTAGTGACAGAGGTAAGATTTTAACCTAGGTCCTCTCATTCTAGAACTAAGGCACTTTCCACTATGCTATGCTGCCTCCCTTCATTCAACAGTTTATAAATAGAATCCTAATGCATGGATTTAATTAACAAATTAACAGCTTCTCTTTTGTTTTGCTGCCATCAACTAATGGATCTTGCCATATTTTCTATTAAAGGGGACCTCAATTATAATGATTTTCTTTGAAGTTAACTACCATTCACAGCACCAAAGAATTGCTCTTTTCATTTTCATGTTCTATGAAAGAGGTTAGCAGCTTAGATCCAAGATAGAGAAAAACTACATGACCTATACAAATATTTTTTAAAGACCATATATTTATCATGTGAACAGTTGATAAGGGAAATATTAAGGAATGATAAAATTCATTACTTCTTGTTTTCATTGCTTGTTCCATTTCCATGTAAATTTTGATTGCTGAATTGAATTCAGCAGTTCATTCCCATATTCTCTTTCTCTTTAGATGGATCATCTTATTCTTGAACACTGGAAGCAGCTAAGGTGCTTGGAGGCAAGCCATTCTGGAAAGACCCTAAAGGCAACTGCCTGTGATTTCCTGAATCCATATCAGAAATGGAAATTTGAAAAATACTATGTAGCCTGAAGAGGGAGATAGAGCCAAAAGATGTTGTTCCCATCTAGTGAAGATCACCTGGGATTTCAGAAAATGTCACATTATTCAGTGGTGATTTCAACACTAATGACACTTGAGAAAGAAAAATCTAAAGTTGCATCAAGATGATATCTTGTGACTTAAAGATAAAACTCAGGGGACTGTGTTCCAACTTTGGACTGGGGCCTTGCTTCTCAGCATTTGTCAATACTGAATTTGACTTTCTCATTCATCCTTGCTAGAACTTCATCACCTCCCTCCACAAGCTTTATCAAGAAGATCAGTATGTGACTAAATTTAATCCAAGAATTAACTGTGGAGATTCATGATACTTTGAGAAGTTATTTGGTGAGCATGTTAGTAATGTGAGGGCATTTGATGATAACCAAAGATTATTAGCAATAGCCCCCTCTTTACTTTTGACTACCTTCCTTGCCTCAAAAAAATTGCTCTATCACCTAAGTTTCACAGGCTGGTATGACCTCAGATGTTTATGTCAGTCTAAGGTCCTTTAAGGGTGGTTTTGTGTGAAAGGAAGTGGACTGGCTAGCCTTATATGATCCTTTTTAGGCCATGAGTCTATGATAATAGTGGCAAAGAAGAGATCTCTAAACGTTTATCTAAACTCTGACTTAGAATGCCTTTCCTACACCTCTATACTCTCCAAATTTCACTTCAATATCTGTAGTCATGCTTGTAGCCCTTTTGGCTAGTATGGGTGTAAAGGAACTAAAGATCTCTCATCAAGAATTAAAGAGAACTAATATAACATTTAGAAGAAATTTCTACTTCTAGGACTATGATTCCACATTGGATTATAACATATTTTAGAAATAAAAACTCAGGCACAAAAAAACAAAATATAGTATGCAACCAAGATAAGCAGTGGAGAGAGAACTAAAATAAAGAAACAGAAAATAGAACTCTAAAATGAAAAGGTTCTTTTACCAAAAATAAAAATAAAACTCCTCCCCACAATATTTAAAAATTCTATGAAATTGGAAATCCAATATGACTCACAAACACACAAAAAGGTGAGGAATAATGGACTCTTTAAAATCCATAATGCATAAGGAGTTAAGGGAATAAGAAGAGAATGGGTTAATCATTACTCAGGAAGTAGACAAAGAGAAAAGTCATGAGTCTATGGGTGATAGGATCAAAACACTTGCTCAGGAGATTTTGATAATGCTAATAACATATGAAATACTTATTGTTCAAAATTGAGCCTCAACTTCTCAAGTATTCCTGTATTTTATATGGAGTACAAAAAAGAGTACTACTATATGTTTGATGCAAAATCAAGATCTACAGGAATAGAAAAGTTTTTAAATCAGGGTAAAACATACAGATCTGAAAATAGACAACCCAACTGTGCCTCAAGACAGTTAAATAGAGACTGTTACTGAGAGTAAAACTCCATTGTAGAGCAACTCATCATAATTATAGATTAAATTATGTCCTGTATGGACATAGTGACACATAGTATATTTATAACACTATTAAAGAGAAAGCTAGAATATATATATATATGTATATATGTATGTATATATATATATACATACATATATATATATATATATATATATATATATATATATATATATACTGGGATCACAGAAAAGGACTCAGAATTCAGCCTTTCTATTTTACTGATGTTGAAACAGAGGTTCAGAAAGGGCAGCTGAACTGCAGCTGCCTATTGTCAAAGAATTAGTTGTTAGAGCCAGATCCAGGACTCTGTACACATGCCTCTCCAGGAGGATTACAGAACAAGGTGCTACTATCCTATAAATTATCCTAAGAATTTTTATAAGAGTTACATAAACTTTAAGGAGATGTGGGGGGGAAACCAGGCTATGTTTAGACCGATGATGCTTTCCCATTGTTTGGATCAAAGACAGGGCCTTCCACTTAATTAGCAAGAATTGTAGAAATAACAAACTGCCAGATGAGAATCGGTGGTGTGCTTCCCTACGTCTGCTTCATCATCCCCTTTACCTATCCTCCTTGCTCTCTCTCTTACAGTATTTGTTCAGGGTACAAGATTTCTAGTTATGACTGTGGGTTCAGAACTCCCATGAAAGCTGAATTGAGAGCAAAACTTGCATCTTTAAATCTGATTCATGTTTTTTAAAAAATAACTGCACAAAAATGTTGAGGCAAGGATGGACAGAGAAGTCGACTTTCCTCAGCACTTCATGGAAAACTTTGTTCAAATAATCAGCATTGCAGATGAAATCACAGACAAGGGAGGTGGGGTGAATAAGAAAAATCATCTCAAAACCCGAAACCATAAGGAGAAGGTGTATGCCAATCACCAAAAGAATCTCTAATTAATGACTAAACCGAACCCTCTGTCTGGGTGCCTCATGTCACTGGTCCACCTCAAGTCAACTGTGAAATGTTTCAGGCTTCTTCATAGTCAAAAGCAGACTCTCAAAGAAAATTCAACTTAATTCTCAGAAGGACCTGAATTATGATCATGAAGTCAGTGGAAAACACAACCTGAGATGTTTGGATATTTTGCACAAAGGAATTTTCTCCCATATAGTTACTGAAGTCTTATGGCTGACTTCACCTTAACATATTTATCATATAAAAACATATTGAAGCCCAAATTGGAAATTTGTATTATTTTTAATTCATCTTGTATTTGTTTTTTCATATGCCTTGGAGTCAAAACCACATTTTCTGTTCTATTCTTGCTCAGTAGTTCTATTAATGAAAAACATTTGCTAAGTCCTTACAGTGGCTCAGAACTCCATTAAAAAATGGTCATTTGAATGCAGAATCAAAACAACCCTTACCCTTAAGGAGCTTATATTACTGTGGGGAAGACAACATATGAAGTCGAATGGTAGCAAGAAAGAAATTAGAGCTTGAGAATTCATAAAGATGGCGAGTGGATCCACTATAAATTTATGTTAACAAATGTCAACTGGGCCCTCATTATATTAAAACAAACATTCCACTTTTTCCCTAATCAATTTGTTATCCCAATCTTCATAGCTGCTGCTTCAAACCTTGTCTCTCCTCCAGCCTCTCATGGTATCACCACTCCCTCTCCCCTGAGAAACTCCTCTCATACGTCATTGAAAAAAAATTAATACCTTCCTTGGAGATGTACCTTTTTTCCTCTCTTCCCTGCCTTACATCACTCATTTATCTTCCCTATCTGCCTCCTCCTTCAATCTTGTTTCAGATGAAGAGGAAATGCTTCTCCATAGTTCATGCCAACCTCTCCACAAGCACCCCCGATCCCATCCCCTCCCTTCTTCTGCAACAGATTAGTCCAACTATGATTCCCACCCACCCCTTTACCCACCCTCTCTTGCCCTTTCTACTCTTTTCTTTCCTACTGCCTAGAAATATATCCTAAAAAAAAACCTCCTTTGAGTTAACTACCCCTGCTAAGTTCTTGATAAATATTTTTTCTCTCTCTCTCTTCTCTACTAAACTCCTGAGAAAATCATCTACCCAAGTGCTTCCATTTCTCCCTTCTTTTTTTTAATACACTGCAATCTGGTTTCTAGACTTTATCATTTAACAAAAACTGGTCTCTCCAACACTACTAATGATTTCTTGATTGGCAAATCTAGTGGCCTTTATCCAATTTATGTCCTACTTGATCTCTGTAACCTTTAATATTGTTGATCACCTTCTTTTCTTGAATATTACTTCTTTCTAAGTTTTTGTTGCATTGCTCTCTCTTGATTTTCCTTCCTTTCTGAGTCCCATAGTCTCCTTTACTGGTGTCATTTCCATTAACTCTGGGTATCCACCAAACTGCCCCTGGGTCCTCTTCTCTTTTCCTCTTATTTTACCTTTCTTGGTGACCTCATTAGCTCCCATAGATTTCACTATCATGTCTTTTCAGATGATCCCTAGTTGCAGATAAATATATTCAATTCCAGTCTATTTCCTGAGCCTCAGTCCTGCCTTTTTGATATCACCACATGCCTGAGGACATCACAAATTCAACATGACCAAAACAAAACTCATTTTTTTTCTCTTCAAATTCTCTTTTCCCAATTTCTCTGTCACTGTGGAGGCTACCATCTTCCTTCCCCTAGTCACCCAGCTTTATCCTCAACTCCTTACTCTCCTTACCCCAAATATGCATATTGTATTTCTTGTCCCCTTCACTCCATTCACATAGCCAACCAATCCAGTGCTTTTTATCACTTTTTTTTATCACTTCTTACTTGAACTTATTAGACTTCCAATTGGTCTTCCCATCAATCTATCCAGCATTCAGTTTCTTTTCTTTTCTTTTCTTTTCTTTTCTTTTTTTTTTTTTTGTACTTTTGTAAGGCACTGGGATCAAGTGAATTGCCTCTCCCGGCAGTATCAAGTTTCTGAGTCTGGATTTGAACTCAGGTCCTCTTGACTCCAGGACTGGTGTTCTATCTACTGCACTTACTACCAGTTTCTAAAGGGATTTTTCAAAGTGTTGGTTTGATCATGTCAACCTCACTCTCCAACTCAGTAAAGCCCAGTGGATAACTCTGACCTCCTGAATCAGATAATCCTCTATTTTAGAGATCTTTACAACCTGCCCTGTTCCTACTTTTGAACTTTACTGTTCTATGCAGATTTAACTATTACCCAGCTGCACTTGCCTACTTGCTGCATACAATACTCATTTTCCTTTCTGTGTCCTTCACATCTGGAATACTTTACTCATCTCCACCTCCTAGTTTCCCTGACTTCTTTCAAGACTCAAATTAAATCCTACCTTTTGCTCAAGGCCTTTCTTATTTCCCCCAGATGTGAGTTCTGTCTCTGAGATTACATTTTTATATATTCTAAATATATAGTCTCCATACATATAGATTTTTTTATGTTTGCTTCCTCTAGTAGAATATCAGTTCCTCGAAGACAGGGTCTCTTGTCTTTTTCTTTGTATCTCCAATTCCTAGCACAGAGTAAGCAATTGATAAACACTTGATGAATGAGTGATACAGCAGGGCAGGGAACTGATATGATCTTTCCAGAAATAATGATAATATTTATTTGACTAAATTGGGGTGGGGGAGGGAAAGAAGGCCTGATACCCAAGTGAAAGATGATAATGATAAAGCTGCATGGTCCCAGAATCCTGCAACTTGACTCCTTCTAGGCATGGCTCTTGTTAATCTGCTTTGGAGACCTCAATAATAGTAATTAAATCAGTGGTTAGTAACTAGCATCAAAGTTAGTGATAGTGAACATTAAGCTTGCACAACCTTTAGATTTTCTTTTTTTATATTCCTTTTCTTTCCCTCCCTCCCTCCCTTCCTTGCTTTTCCTCCCTCCCTTCCTTCTTTTCTTTTCCTTCCTTCCTTCCCTTCCTTCCTTCCCTTCCTCCTTTCCTTTCTTTCCTTTCCTTTCCTTTCCTTTCCTTCCCTTCCCTTCCCTTCCCTTCCCTTCCCTTCCCTTCCCTTCCCTTCCCTTCCCTTCCCTTCCCTTCCCTTCCCTTCCCTTCCCTTCCCTTTCCTTCCCTTCCCTTCCCTTCCCTTCCCTTCCCTTCCCTTCCCTTTCCTTTCCTTTCCTTTCCTTTCCTTTCCTTTCCTTTCCTTTCCTTCCTTCTTTCTATATTTCCCCTCCTTAATCATACTGGTGCCACTCTTCCTCCCAAAGTCTCACCATATTAAAGATGGACACTGAAGACTCACAACTGACAACCCACTGCAAGTCAGAACTTCCAAGTGGGAGCAAAAATTATAGGACTACATGAAGATCTTTTAAATGACTGTTTTTAAGAGGGTTTTCCTGAACACAGTGTTATTGTGAGACCTTCTGGATATGTCCAGGAATAAACAAATGTCTTAGATGAAATATTAAGTGAATCTGATTTGCACTGACTCTTGAAACTCATATTCTGAGAAAATTTCAGTGCAATATTTGACTCATTATGGATTCATTCTTGGATTTTCTCAAATCTTCTTGCCGGGAGCAAGAAGGCTAAAGCCAGGTGGGAATAATCGTAACTTACCTCAGCAACTTTCACAGCTGGCTTGGAGCCCAGCTGTCTGCCTGAATTTCCTTTCTCCTTTCAGAGTATTAGCCCACAGCTACTTGCTGAAAGATGACACAGCTGCTGTTAGTGCAGTCCTGTTTCATCACCAGCATCAATTCTCTCCATTTCTGCTTGCTGACATTCAATCAGTTGTCATCCAGGCGGCCACAAATAGTCATATGTCAGAACCACATCATATTGTCAGTTTTGTCATTGGATTGAGGAAATGTTCACTTAGATATTAAAATGTCTTACTTCTGGCATCACCCCAGGGATTCGAGGGAACCAATTCTTTCTGTTCTTCTGGATGGGTGTTCGATTATTCCAGTCAAATATGATTTCTAAAAACATGATGCTTCAGAGATGAACAGGCACCCAGAGGAAGATGCCATTTATTGGTCATCTTGGAAAGATTTTCAAGGGCACTCAAGCAAGAGATTAAAGTGAGGGTGGAGCAGATGGTAGAGTCTATTTTTCAGCAATTCTAATTTCTTTTCCATTTCCCTGCTTATGGCAAAATAAATGGGCATGTATAGTTGTATATGTGTATCTATAAATGCATATACATATTTCTATATGTATATACAAACATATATGTTATATATGTATATATAATAAACATGTAAATAGTACTGTAGTTGTACTTAAAGGAGCTAATATCTTAGACCTTGAGATATATAGTTGAATAAATTTATGTATTATATATACAATTCATATACATTTGTATATATACATATATAAATATTTAATGTATAAATGTTCATTTAGATATATATATATATATATATATGTATATTTGTGTGTGTGTGTGAGTAAACTTATAAACTGAGGTACTCAACTTACATGCTCTCTCCAGACTTCAGGTATTTTTATTAACTATTCCCTAAACCTAGAATACTCTTTCCCTCCTCATCTCCATACCTCCATCAAATCTCAGCTAAAATACTGCCTTTTACAAATAGCTTTTTCAAAAAACCCCTTAGTGTTAATGCCTCCTCTCCATTAATTATCTCCAGTTAATCATGTATATTGCTTGCTTTGGACCCAGTTGTTTGCATGTTTTCTCCCCATTCAACTGTGAGATTTTTGAAAGCTATCTTTTGCCTTTCTTTGTAGGCCCAGCAATAGTATAGTGCCCGGAACATAGTTAATAATGATTATTAGTTGACCTCCTTCTCTGACACATCTGACACTACAGATGTGGAATGATGGGGGATGTATGTGTGCAAAGGGAGAAGAGTAGGGGAAAGAATTTGGAGAGAAAATAGAACATAGAAAAAATGTCCTGTATTTCTTTCTCGCAATCATTTTTGGTTACAGAAAAAGAAGCATATGTGTATGGTGAGGATAGGAATGTGCATGTGGAGGGGATGCAAGGGTGGTTGCTGCAAATAGGCGCTGCTCCTCTATTCTCTCTAATCAATAACTGCCAAATAGTAATAGAAGGAGGGAGTAAGGTCAAGAGGTTTCTTCTTGTTCAGGCTCTTATGTTAAATCAATGGAAATTAAAAGGAATTTTCTAATCCCAAATTAGCTTTTTAGTCCATGCTTAAGTTCCTTGTCCCCAGCCAACAATCAGATTTTGGATTGGAAAATTCCATTTCACTCATACAAATTCACTCATACAAAATATAAAAGCCAGTCTCTATCGCTAAAGCCTTTTTTCAAAAAGCACCAGCAAAACTTCACACCAGCTGGGATGACAAGGCTCCCCTCAGCTACCAATGCTCCCTAACTGATATGACAATGAGCCCAGGGACAAAAATAAAAGGCAAGGTGAAATCAACCTTCACTCCTGTTTTACATTCCTGCCTTTATTGGGTCACTAGCTTCTGAGCTGTTTCCAGTCAGCACAAACCTCACTGGTCTCATTCCATTATAAATGGATTCAAAGCTGTTTGGTAGTTCAGCACCAGCTCCTGTGGTGTTAGAGGGAAGGCAGCCACCTCCCCACTCTGCTCTATTAATGATGGTGCCAACACTCTCCCCTTTTCCTTGTCCCTGCTCAAGTTGATAAGCTGCTTTCTTTGGATAGAATCAGACAGAGAGGTAGATAACGAAATAGTATATAACCTGTAGATGTGCCCTTTTATGCTCTTATTTCAGCAGTATTTCCTAAGAAATTGAAAAGAAGAGGGTAAGACACAAAAGAGCAAATTTTGCTATCATTTAATAAGTAAACATGTTAATGAACAAGGGAGGTAGTAGCCATTTTAAACCTGTTGACTAAAGGGGAGTTTGAAGTTGAACTGTGGATTTCCAGAATCAACAATTCTCTTGTCCCCAGTGACTTGAATTATAAACAAATTATAAATAGCATATACAAATATGAAAGATTTCCAAAATATTCTAGACATTTTCTGCAACTGACCAGTTACTCTGTCAATAGGCAGACACTTAAGTATTTGATTTTATATTTTTCCATGTAAATGACTATGGAATTATAGATTTGAATATTTATATTTTCATTGGTATATAGACTAGTCATCCATTGCTCTCTCCCAGTCATTTATATACATTTTTGTCATTTATTTTATTATAGCACTCTTCTCTCTTTGAACATTGGTACCTCTTTTGCTATTTAGTCTTGTTACTTTTCTAATTTTATCTCATTTTTCCAGAACAGTGAGTGGGGCCATATGTTACTCTAATAATATGGCCAAGTATATTTCTTTTTTCTGCTAGTTGTGTAATTTATCCTTTTCCCAAAATACTTCTATTATTACTCATTTGAAATGTTTTTCCTTCCTTTACTTAAAAAATAAACTACTTTAATATATTCAAAGGTATTACATTTTCAAATGAGTATATGAGTATTCAAACTTCATTGTTGTTTAAATTCATGAATTCAATGAGTAGAAAAATGCTAAGCATTTTTAATCAAGAATAAAATTTATTTCTAAGATAATTTTTCACTGTTCCTATAAAATAGAACTCTTTCATGTATGTAAACCACGATTTGATAAACTAGAGATATTTTAAGTCTCAGAATTTTTATACAATTCTACTAAAATAAAAGAGAATATTCAACATAAATTATATGGAATGTTTTTAAAATGAGATAGTATAATGATACTTTCTAGTTATCATTCATTGATAAGTTTGAGAAGCTGATGTATTATAGGACACCTTTAAAGATAGCCAGAGACCAAAATCTAGATTCAGAAACACACATTATCTAATACAGAGTAAACAAAGCATTTCTTTATTTAAACTGTTAATATATTATCTGTTTTTTTCAATGAGCATTTGATGAGGCAGATTTTATAATAACATAAAAAAAATTGTTTGTTGTTAATGCACATTTGCTTCAGTCTCTAAAAATATATTAGAAACATCAGCAGGCCCAAAATGAAGCTGCTTTCCTTCTTGAGAACTTTACTCCCTAGTTCCTGTAGTTTGTACTAGAAGGGACCAAATGGGGGAGATTTTTTTCATTTCATTTGAGGTTTTCAAAGTGAGACATATTCTTTTCAAGATTATGGTTTCCTGACTAAAGAAAATCAAATACCTATCAGTTACCTCTCAGTTACTCAGGGTCACTAAAATCAATGGCCTTAATCAAAGAGGGAAGTAATTCCTGTATTATAATGAGTAGGTATATAAAAGACCAGTATTTGAAAAAGAGAACATGACCTATGCACCCACAAAACACATTAACCTGGAGAAGCATTAAAAGTTCACCAGTTATGCACATCTTGTAATTGAATACCAATAGACAAAATTGTAGCTGATTATCTTCATTGGTTAGAGCACAGAGCTAATGAAGCCAAGGTTATGAGTTAGACTTCCATATAAGCTTTGCTTTGTTCAATGTTCCATCATTTTACAAATAAGAGCTACTGGTAACAGGTAGATACGAGGATGGTTCCACACAAATCAATCACTACTACTACTGGATTCAAACACATTCATAACCTAATGGTGATAAGTCAGCAATATTGTCCTTTTATGTGAAGAACAGTATTATAAAATGCTGCAAAATGAAATAGTAAATTGTGAGGAATATTTATTCCCCAGAATTTGAATGACGTAATTTAGAACTTAATCTAACTATATAATTAATTTAGGTTTCCATTGGATTTCTTACTGGAATCTTAGTTCTTTTATTATACCCCTCCCCAATCCCAAAATCACATACACAAAAGCTACTTGTTCTATTTCCAAGAGTCAGTCCTAAAGGTCCGTATGAACTCCACCTTCTGTGAATGTTCAAGACAGGCACAACCTTCTCAATGGAGCCTTCCCTGTTTACTCTCAATTCACTTTGTTTGCTCATCTATAAATTAGGGTTTGGGACTAAAGTCCCAAGGTGCCTTATAGCTTTAAATTTGTAATTCAGTTACTTCACCCCTAGTCCCATTACATCATAATCTTGAAATATCTTGGGGCACCTTGGAGGGTGTCTGACCTTGACAGAGACTTAATAAAGGTTTGGGGAATGTTTATTACTGAAATGAAAGGACATTTTTGAATGCCCTATTGAATATATCTTTTTCAAAACAATAAACAAAGGATTGTGGTCACCAAAACTACCAATTTAGTCACTGAATCCACTTTTCAAATAGCATATAATGCTACATAAATCTTGTTTTAAGGCAAGGATTTAATAAAAAGTATAATTGAAGTGAATAGGGGTTGATTGCACATAAATAAACAAGAATCGATGTACATCAAACCCTGGGATTTTCCCAAATTGAAAGAGAGATAAACAAATTGTTGAATTGTTGAACAATGAGAGCTGTATTGCATTTAAACAATAAGGAACTGTCTTTAAGCAGCAGCCCTATAATAGATGCCTGTTATATGGAGCAGAAAATTCAGGATTATATTTGCTGAAGCCTCAAGTGAAAAAAAATAACAAAAACAAAACCCCAGGATCAAAATCTTTTCATATTAATAGAGATAATCTTTGGGTCTTCTGCTCTCATTCTCTCTCTCTCTCTCTCTCTCTCTCTCTCTCTCTCTCTCACACACACACACACACACACACACACACACACACACACACACACACACAAATCTGATTTACTACAAACAACCTTGGACCCTTAAATAACTTTGAGTAGAGTAAACAGATTAACTCAATACTAATAAGAATAAATATTCTATTAACTTTAACTATCAATGAAAAGTAGCACTGAAAATATTCACTCAGGTCCTATATTGAAAGCCTGCTAAGGTAACTCATGATAAACAATAAAACTAGATAGAGTTACTTAGAAAATTTCCAAAGACCATGTTAATGAGTAAAGGCACAATACTAAAGATAGGCTTTATTTTTTTTAATCATCCTAATATTTTCATCTTTGTTTGAGGGGAATGAAACTACTAGCAAAGATTTCCTAGATAAACAAAACAAAACAAAACCACCCCCACAGAAGTGAAAACATCCAATGCAACTCTTTGGTCCAGTGCCCACTTTTCTTCTATCCTGTCCCAATACATCAGCCTTACAATGAGATTGATTCAATGGTGAACATAATACCAACATTTACCAAATGGAACTCTCCCGGCTGACAGCTGCTCAGCCCCTCCAGTGAGAAGACACAATGAATGGTAACACGAAGGGACTGGGCATATAGAATTTTCACTGTTCAGAAGTCCAAAATACGAGGTTCACACCATAGGAGAACAATATGAGGGAAGGAGGAAGAGAAAGAGACATCAAAGTTTCTTTAAATGAATCTATGAAACAACGTTCTTCATTTTTACTATCCCAAAACTATGAATTTCTGAAGTTTAAATTTGGGCTTCCTAAGCTCACACAACTGGAAAGACTTCAAGACAGAGACATAGCCTTGCAGAGTCATCTCGTTCCTTTGTATCCTTCCCAATTATGCAGTCAGATCATTACCGGATTCACCTGTGGTTCTTATTGTTCAGGGTGATGGATTAGTAAAGTTATAAACTGTATAAATCCTGTTATGTAAGTGAAGAAATCTAATGTTGCTTGATTTAAGATGACCAAATCGGAGACTTCTTCCTATGGCTACTTGCACCCAAATTTCACATGAAAGACAAGAGGTTAAACTTCTACCAGATATTATGAAATTATACATGAGAAAAAAGATGACTCAAGTAGGGTGGGCAATGAAATGTCTTGAGGGAGTAAATTATAAATGCAACATAGACTCAAATTCATCAATTCTCTGCTTTGTGTTTCCCTTTTTAATTTTCCGATAGGATATTGTGTTGTATCTTGAATAAGTATGTCTGGAAATATCATTCTTCTTCCCCAAGACTGGTAGCTCCTCAGGTGTCATAGGAAGTGAACTTGGACTGCTCAGAGGGGAGTCCTCACTGCCATTGCCTTCTTCATTGAGATAAGAAGTGCCTCCATTTCCTTTCTTAAACTCGATCAATCGTACTTCATCTTCTTCATCGTCATCATCAATATTCTCGATATCATGATCTATCTCCTGTTCTCCATCTTCTCCTTCCTCATCTTGTTTGGACATCATCATTCCATCTTTTCTGGGTGGCTGTGATCCCAGCCACTTCAAGTTAGCTTCTGTTTGTGCTTCTTGAAATTCCTCATTTTTCCTAACTCCATCATCTCTTCCTGCTAGAAGTTTCTCATTGCCACTTTCCTTCTGTCTTGTTTCCTGGACTTTTTCTTGTAGAGGAATCTTCTCCCACTGAAGTCCTATGTCAAAAATCAATTTGGAGGTGAGATATGCTATATTCTAAAATATCTAATCATTTATAATTATCTATTATGCCTAGAGATTTAAAGTCTAGTTGGGGTAGAAGGAAAGAAGAAATATATTGATTTTTAAACACTGGAAACATCAATATTTATAGTGGAAAAAGAAGGATTTCTTGGTGAAGGGGGAGGGGAGGGGGGAAGGTTTTTTTCTGATAAAAACTGGTTTTGCATATCTCTCTTTTAAGAGACTCTCCACTAAGAGACTCCCATTAGAGACATAATTACGATTTTTTTTGTGAAAAAGCCAAAAATCATTCCAGCACTGTCCCAAGAAAAAGAGACAAAGACCCCTTTCAACTGAATTAAACAAATATTTCTATAACCCTATGGGCCGTTGCATGGAGGCAGGGAAGGAGCTCACCCCAACGTGCCATCTGGTAGCTTCCTATTTTTACCAATCATTCTTGCTAACAAGATGCTAAGCTGTTTTTTGTTATATTTTTTTCTATCTGCTGAAGGGCTAAAAGTACTGTCAAAAATCTTTAAATTCAGGAGTCTGTGGATAAACCCTATCACCCAGCCTTAGTTTTGGATTTTCTTCCCATAACTAAACATAAAATCATAGAGGTAGAACAAGAAGGAACCTCAGTGAACATAGAGTCCAACCTCCTCCCCTCGTTTTCTAAATAAGGAAACTGAAGTTCAGAGATATTAAGTTACCTGTCCCAGATCACACAAGTTAATGAATACTAGAGGCAGAATTTGTACTTAGATCCTCCATTTGCAGAACTAGCATGCTTTCCAATGTACCCCTTTGCTTCCAGTCTGATTTAAAGTACATAGGTTTGAGTCTGAAGCAAGTGCACAAATGTACTTAGAGTAAAATTATAGACTCCATAATTTTAGTGACCCCCAACAGCTAGCACAAAATCATTTCTAACACCCAATTCAGCTTGAAACAGAAATACTATTTTCTAGGGGAAGAAGAAGAAGAGGAGTCTTTTTGCCTCCAGATCAGGCACTCTAACTACTTCACCACCTAGCCAGCTCAGGACAGTTAGGTGATGCAATAGAGCACCACCCCTGTAGTTGGTAAGACCTGAGCTCAAATCTGACCTCAGATACTTGATACTTTTTGGTGTCAAGTCACTTAATTCTGATTGTCTCGCATCCAGGGCCATCTCCAGTCATCTTGATTCCTATCTGGCTACTGGACCCAGATGATTCTGGAGGAGAAAGTGAGGCTTGTGACTTAGCACAGCACCCCCCCACTCAAATCCAATTTACTTGCTTGTCATAGCATCATCTCCCTGACATCATGGTCTCCTTCAAAAACAAAGGACAAATATCATTTTCTAGGGTACCATAGTTTAGACCATCATAATTGGGATGTGTCTATATAATAACAAAACAGTCCATTGATTTGGACAATTCATTAAAATTGCTGGAGAGAAGGTTGGACTAGATAAAAGAGGAGATTCCTATGAGCTCTAAATCTATTATCTTATCTCCATTCTTGAGTGTTTCCTTATTTCTCTGATCACACCCCCAAATACTGGGGAAAAGATCACCATTCTCATAACTATGGCTAGAGCATATTTTCTTTCCCCTAGCAGGAAAGTTTCTCCATGGCTTTAAATTACATTCCTCCCAAATATTTTTTAGCATTTTTATTATTTATCATTTTATGACAATAATTGCTTTGCAGATTTATTTCAATGGATTTTTCTCCATAGGAAAGGTGATAGGAAAAAATTCATGCCACTAGAATTTAAGGGAAATAAGTATTCCCCTATAAAAAAAGGAAGTAGATATTTTAAGAAATGCCAAGAGTCCACCTACTTTAAGAATCCAAGTATTGCTTTCTTATTTTTCTATACCAATGTGAAAGTCAATAAATAGCAATATAATGCTGTCAATGGAATGTGCAGATCAGAGATTTTTCAGGAGAGATACTGCACCAAAATGTAACTTCCCCAACATCCAAGTAGCCTGAATGTTTGGGAGAATGAAGATAAGGAAGAGAATTTAACTAAAAGAGAAGTAATCTCCTAAAAGAATGAATTCAAGAGAAGTTCAGAGTCATTTTAAAAATGAGTTTCACTAAGGACACATTGCCTTGGTAGTTAACTACTTTTTCATGGCAAACTTCTCCTCTTAGAGAGGACTTTCAAATTAACTCAGAAGAGATGAGAGCCTTCCAGAAGTCTTCCCTCTTTCCTTAAACCACAGTGTGGTACATCCCCTCCCCCTCCCCCCCCCCCCCCCCCCCCCGCCAAGAGCAATCTCCAACTCCATTCACCACTCAGACTTATTGCAGGTTCAAGTCACCCTTTCCACCATCCCAGAGAGCCCATTCCATGCTGTCTCACCTTGAAAATATGGGAGATTATATTTAGATAGCTATCACATCCATGTCCTTGTTAGCACATCTCTATTTTAAATGATGCTCTAATTTCCCAACAAATGGGCTATTCAATGTTTTGCCTGTGGGGTCCTAGGTATTAATTAGGGTAAATTGGTTAGGCACTAAAAACTGCCTGCAACTTTGAGATAAAATGCTGGTGGCTGGGAGTCAGGGTCTGTGAAAGACTACTTAATAGATTTTATTGTGCACTTATAAGGAAGCATGCCTTGAATATAGATGTCTTCTTAAATAGAAGAGACTTCTAAAGGATTCAGTATGTATCTGGCTATCAAACTTGTTGAAATATGAGGTATGATGATTTTTTTAATCTTCCCAACCACAAAGAAGCTGATCATCCTAAAAATTTTATTGACAGGATTTATGGGACTAATTTGAGCTACCATGCAAGAACCCTCCAAATTTCTACAAAATTCTATGAATATACAGTTACTCCAAAATATATGTCAATTCCAGACATGAAGACCAAATCAAATTAAAGACCAATTTACATTCTATTGGATATGTGGTAGAGATTTTGAGATTGCGAATAAAAACTAAATGTCAGTTGAATGGACAAATATCATACCCCTCCATACAGAACATTTTAGTCAGCTATACTAATCCATGCAATCTGGGTCTTGATCTCCCTGGGATGTTTTCTAAGGTGGAAGTGACTGATAAATCATGACTGACTTATCTGTCTCCAACAGTCTCAAGAATTTGGATTTTTTTCTGAAATTGCTTTTCTCCCCCACGCATACACCCACATATCCCTCCAATAGCCCATGCAAAGCTGTTCCCTATATACAGTCAGAATATTGTGTACAAAGTGTGAGTTCTCATTACCTTCCTCTGATGTCATTTCATCAGCTCTTGTTTCTTTGAGGGAGAAACTTGCTATTCTCTTATGAACAGTAAAGTTGTCCTCTTCTGTTTTTTCTTAATAAAGATACAAGAAGGATATAAAAGTTATGACAGTTGAAATGGAACTAAAGTTACCAAAAAGCCCTGGAAAGGAGGTTCTCTGTTGTTATGATTAAAAGTGATATTTTCCTTTTTCACATAATTTCTTGCAAAATTCATTTTATTTATGGGGCAGCTAGGTGGCGTAGTGGATAAAGCACCAGCCCTGGAGTCAGGAGTACCTGGGTTCAAATTCGGTCTCAGACACTTAATAATTACCCAGCTGTGTGGCCTTGGGCAATCCACTTAACCCCATTTCTCTTGAAAATACCTAAAAAAAATTCATTTTACTTAACTTTTCATCTGTCTTCAGATATCCTTGCTTATTATAGAAACATTCAGTCTGATATCCTTGGACACAAAAAGGTAGTTAGATTCTGATTTCCCCTATTGTATTATTGTATTAGGTCTGACCGAAAAGGTTGCTTGAATTCTCACATACATGCTATTCTTGACTATTCTACTAAAAAGTATAAGAAGGGCCCATATGAGTCCCCAAGTTTTCAAACTGAAATAAACAAAATCATTTAACTTATACTTTACCTTCTCGCTGCTTCTTCTCTTCCAAAGACCAAGCCACATCTCGGAAGATCCTGCTGTCTCGAGAATGTTTCCTTTCTTCTATATTTCCTTTAGAGAAAGAATCTTCAAGACTTAGATCTTCATCTTGGTATTTGCTGAGGTCCTCCGGGGTAAAAACCTCATCACTAATTTCAGTGATCTCTTTCTCAGGTGACACGTCTCCATTGTACTCAGCCAGACTGGATGTCTTTGGAACTTCTGTCATAATTTTCCAGTAAAATGCCAACTAATTTGAAACCTTTGGGGGATAACTAAAAGGAATGGCTCCCCTTGGTAGGTTATTTGATTTCTCCTTTAAAATCTCTTCCTAGCAATTCCAGGATCCTAAGTTGTAAACTTTTCTGCCTATCTCACTATATTTTTTTCTCCAATGCTTAACAAAGTTTGTTTATTTTTTCCCCCTTAAAGTATCCTCCTCCAAACCAGAACACAGAATAAAAAAGCTGGGATTTATTTGCGACTTAACAACCTCTTCTTTGCACCAAACTTACCAACTGGTACCCTTGTTATTGCTTGGTCCTCCCACTTGCCTAATTAAGAAGCAATATTTTAATTTACGTAAACATCTGAAGCAATTGGTCTTTTGTATTAGCATGGAGAAAATGCTTTCCAACATGGCCAGCCCTGCACTGAACCAAGATTTGTGTTCCCTTGTGATAATAGTCCTTTGTTATTCCCCTTGTAACAGGACCCACAATTGTTCCACAGCTTTAATCCAAAAAGAATGACCACCTTAAGTCATGCTAGTGCTCTGTAACCGGCTTAATATTTTCAGGCAGGTTTTGTTCTAATAAACCTCAGATGCTTTTGAGTAGACAATAGCTTCTTTTCCTGATCACTGAAAAATAAAACTAGCTTATCCTGTGTTGGCTTTCTGTATAGGTGGCCTATCCAGCCACCCATATAGACTATGATCTGGGGCCTTCAGAAAAGGATCTCTATTCTTCCCCCTATTATTATTCTTTTTAGTTGCATGCTGATTCCAAATCATCCAAATTGTAAGAGCTCTCTCTCAAAATACCTTATATTTAGCTACTGTGTACATATTCATATTTATTAAATCTGTTTTTGTTATCTTTATAAATATATTTGTTGTCACTCTCATTGGAATGCAAGATCTTTGCAAGCAGAGGTTGTTCATTATCCTTGTATCCCCAGGGCCTACAAAATAGTGTCTGGTATACATGAAGCACTTAATACTTGTTCATTGATCTATTGATCCCTTCCCTTAAAGACTTTAACAGGAACATAATAAGATATAGCAGTTTTAAAGATAGTTTTTGTGGATTTAATGACTTCCTTTTCAATCCACCACACTTGATTTGGCATCTCATAGTAGAGGAGTTAGTAGTAGAGTTAAATCTATAAGAAGCCATAAATGTCATCTAGTGATTGTAACCATCCTCATTTTATAGGTGAACAAATTAAAAGCCAGAGAGAAAAAAGACTTGTTCAAAGTCACACATAGAGTAAGTAACAGAACAAGAATTTAAACCCATATTCTCAGACTCTATATTTATTTATTTAATGGTTTGTTTGTTTTTGTGGGGCAAGAAACTCCATGGTCATGCAGTTAGTAAACATCAAGTGTCTGAGGCCAGATTTGAACTCAGGTTTTTCCTGATCCCAGAACCAGTGCTCTATCTACTGTGCTACCCAGCAGCTACTCCCTGGTTCTATCTTTAAAGAAAAAAGAAGTGTGTTAATGCTTTGCTTTTTTGCATATTTGTCAACTCTCAATAATCCTACTACTCCCTAGTAAAATCTTCTTTTGTAATGAAGAAACACATTTAAACAAAACATTGCCTGGTAAAGATAGGTAAATAAATGGGTGTTGATGAACTCAACACAATGATCATGTCCAGCAGCACATACTGGACCACTTTACCAAGTACAGGGAGGTGTACTTAGCCATTAAGTCTCTGGAATTGAGATTGCTCAGAGTATCAATATGAGTTCTCATGTCTTGTTATCCTTTATGTGATTACGTGTATGTGTGTAAAAACATATATAAAAGCATGTGTGTACACCTAAATATACATATATATTCCTTGGTTTTCTGAATTTCTCATAATCATCATTTCTAATAGCACTGTATATTGTTGCTGCTGTTGCTGTTGATGAATCATACCTGACTCTTGTGACCCCTTTTGGGGATTTCTTGGTAGAAATAATAATACTAGAATAGTTTGTTATTATTTCCTTTTCCAGTTCATTTTAAAAATGAGGAAACTGAGGCAAACACAGTTAAGTGATTTGTTCATGGTCATACAACTGAGTCACCTGTCTATGAAGATCTATCTATTTATATGCATATGCATACACATGTGTACATGCATTTTATGCATGTGTGTACACATATACATGTATACATACATGACTGAGATCTGTAGATCTATATAAAAATGTACCTACCCCGTGTAGTCTGGGAACTATTCCACAATTTATAGTCTTACACAGTTGTCTTGTACACAATAATATCCTGTTACATTCATGTGACACAGTTTGTTTAATCAGTCCCTCAAAAGGCCCTCAATTGGTTTTCAGGTTTTCTATGTCCAAGGTCTTTTCACACAGGATCACAATTGTAGAACTAAAAGGAACTTCAGAGATCTTCTATCTAGTCCCTCATTTTGCAGATAAGGAAACTGCGACCAAAGAAATATTAAGTGACTTGTCTAAGATCACATAAGTAATGAAAGAGAAAAAAAGAATTTGAAACAAGTTTTCTGTCCACCAAACATATACCATGGTTCAGTGACCTCAGTTTTTCATTAAAATTCTTCTGGGAAAAGTAGATCTAGTTTGGTACACAGGCAGTTTAAGGCTCATAGTCTTCTCTTGCACCTACCTTGTCATGAGGATTAAAATGAGATCACATTTGTACAATGCTTTGCAAATCTTAATGCTTTAACAGATACATGTATATAGATATAGATATAGATATAGATATTAGATATTGTTATATTAAGGTCACCCATTATATACCTTCCTTTACCCCTTTACCCCCTTCCTATATTTGTGGTCTTATAGAGGAAAAATGTGATTGATTTTGCCAACTTCCTCTCTTAGAATGTCACATTTTGCTATTTTTCCAGCTTTTTAACCATTCAAAATCAATCTGTAGGAATGAGAAAGTATTTCAAGTGTTTTGTTAGCATGTGCTCACATCTACAAGAAACTTTTCATTCTGTCCTATGGGATGGTGAGGCTCAGGTCAACAATTTACTACTTCTAAATTTTTCCTTATAAGTATGAAGCAGCAGAAAGCTTATTTTAATCTTACTTTATTTTTCATAGTTATAAGGGAACCAAAGGACAAAAAATAAATAACTAGCAAATAGACCACCTGGCACTCTGTCATTAAAAAAGATTATTTACTAACCCATTGTGTGTTACTACCTGTAGCTTAAAAAATGTATTACTCTTTGCACAAATGGTTTTTAAACTCGAATGTTATCATATCTCCCATGTGGTGGTAGAACTTAGGTGGGGGAAGGATAAAACGAAAGATGACTTAATGACATAAAGTTGGACATCTTTTCACCAGTCATTTCTCTTAAATGGGAGAGAGGTCATTGAAACCAAGGCAGCAGTGAAACTGAAGATATATTCAAGTAGGAGATTATCTTCATTTTGCAGCTGAGGAAACTGAGACTCTGAGAGGTTAAAGGACTCACCAATGATAGTAAAATTAATAGAGGTAGAATTTGATGCAAAATCTTAAAAGAAAGTAGAAAGAGAGAGAGAGAGAGAGAGAGAGAGAGAGAGAGAGAGAGAGAGAGAGAGAGAGAGAGAGAGAGAGAGAGAGAGAGAGGAAAGGGAACCTTGAAAAAGTCTCTGAACAGCTAGGTGGCGCAGTGGATAGAGCACGGGCCCTAGAGTCAGGAGTACCTGCGTTCAAATCCAGCCTCAGACACTTAGACACTTAATAATCACCTAGCTGTGTGGCCTTGGGCAAAGCACTTAACCCCATTGCCTAGCAAAACAAAAAAACAAAAACAAAAAAAAAGAGGTCCCTGATTTCCAGATTGCCCTACAAAAGACTGGAGAATCTCCCCTCCCCTCAGGTGAGAGATTAGAGTGTCTCTTTGACTCTCTGTCTCTCCTCTCTCTGTATGTCTCTGTCCCTCTTTCTTTCTGTCTTCCTTCTGAACTGAGTTATCTTTCACTTTCTATTGTTTGTTATATTTAAATCTGAACAACCTTTTTTTGATTTTTATTTGCAATAATCTTAAATTAATGGGTGTTTTGTGAGCTAGTTGAAATCAGAGATTGTCTTTTAACATTTTTTATATCCCTAGCATTTTTTATCTCCAACACCTGGCACATTGCTGGCATTGTGTTTAATAAATGTTTCTTCATTGATTGATCTGTGAAACTGCATTTGGTGGAAAGACAAATCTTGAGATATACTTTGGGACCCCCTTTCCTGTGGAGGAATAGAGACTAGAAGAGCAATTTGAACATAAAAGTCATTTCTTCTAGATTAATAACATTTAGCAAGAGGAGGAACATAATTCTAGCCAGGTATCCTCTCTCTGCCATTCCATTATTGCTCTTCTTTTTGTTGCTTACTTCTCAAAGTTTCTCTTCCACCAGAGTCTGGAACCATATCTCTCTCTCAAATCCTTCCCCTATGCAGGCACAGAGCATCAAATAATCCTCTTCACCAATGAAGTCTTATGTAAATACCCAATTTTGAACCCCAAGTTACATTCTTATCATCTTTTCCCTCCTTCTCCTCCTTTTTATCATACACTGTTTCACCTGCAGTTATAAATTTTTTTGCTAGGCAATGGGGTTAAGTGACTTGCCCAAGGTCACACAGCTATTATTAAGTGTCTGAGGCCGAATTTGAACTCAGAAACTCCTGACTCCAGGGCTAGTGCTCTATCCACTGCACCACCTAGCCACCCACACCTGCAGTTATTTTAAGAAAACTAATTTATGATGCCAGTTACATGGGATATGACACCATATTTTTTAAGCTTTCCAGAACAATTTTAATGGTAAAGAAAGGAAAAAACTCAAGGTAGAAAATAAAACTGTTTTACTGTATTAGTCATCATTACTAATATTTAAAGTACCTGGATTCATCCGAGAGATATTGTTGATCTAATCTCTATAGGAGCTTATTGGCAGGCAATTACAAATCTGTCCCCAACAGTGGGATTTGACTTGATTTATTTAATAGAATAGGGAGTAAGGGAACTTCTATTTTCATAGATATCTGATAGACAAGTTAGCAGGATGAAAGAGTACCTCAATATGTTTATGTATGTATATATTTATAATATTAGGCACCACATATGCATACACATCTTTTTGTAGTTTGAAAGTATTTTATAATACTTCTAGAAGGATCTGTGTGAAAGTAATATCACTATCGTCATCAAGCCTCTCATGCTATTTTGAATGTCACCAGGAGTTTAAGGCAACATGTTGTTATTCAAGGGATACAGGCAAACAAAATAATTAAACACATTTTTTCTTTAAAAAATATAGCCCTGCTGTGAGTCACTGCCTCTCCAAGAAGGTGACAGTGATATGAATGTGAACAAATGTGATGTCTCCTAGGATGCCTAGTATAATTTATTTGAGATAAAATTCATCACAGGCTAAGCAAGAGAAACCTCAGTTGCTCTCAGTGGGTGCAATAAATCTTCAGACATATTAGAATCCTGCTTAAAGAGTTTGTGTTTGGTCTGAGAAAAAGATAGCTGACAGCTTATGGAGGTTTTTCTGACTTATGGTGGGATGGGGGCAATGTTGTGTAAACAAATGGATGATAAAACTCCACTTTGGTGATTAGACTGCTCACTTCCAAGAGAGTTTAAGGTAGAAATAAACTTTCTTTATTCTCCTAAACTGTGTGGCATAGTGGATGGATTACTAGACTTGGTGAAAAATTCCTTCTTGGAATTCTTAATAGCTGTGTAACCAAAGGCAAATCCCAGCCCCTCTGAACTGTAGGTAACTCTCACAATGGGTTGTGATCTATATCAGTAGAGAAAATGCATATCTTTACCTCTAGAAAATCACTAGTCCTTAATGTATTAATTAATATATTATTAATCACAGAGTTCATGGAAACTTATACTACATTCTGTGTGCTTCAAGTACTTTAGCCTGGATTGCTGTAGCCTGGGGCAATGTGATAAAATGGAAAGAACCAGATTTAGTTTAGAATACCAAGTCTGCCACTTGCTTAATGTGTCAGGAAATACTGACTGGGGGTGGGCAGTGGGGGAAAGTAGGATAGATTACATGAAATTGGGAAAGAAGGCAGTTATCTAGTGTTAGAATTTGACCATAAGATTCTTTTTTTTTAGGTTTTTGCAAGGCAAATGGGGTTAAGTGGCTTGCCCAAAGCCACACAGCTAGGCAATTATTAAATGTCTGAGACCGGATTTGAACCCAGGTACTCCTGACTCCAGGGCCAGTGTTTTATCCACTGTGCCACCTAGCCACCCCATAAGATTCTTCTTGATATATCTCTTCTCTTAGGTACACTGCAGCAAAGGCTTCAGACTTTAGTTGTGGCTGTACTTTGCCCCTATCGCATGGTAGAAAAATATTTGAATCCCAATTGAAGACTGCCACCTTCAGATAGATAGGCATAATAGGCACTCAATTAATTAGCCAAGAATAACATCATGGTAACATTCCTCAGTAAGGTTAGTAAAGGACTACCAAGGCCAGTTCCTGTGGTATAATTAACAGTGTAGGCTGAACTATTGCCTCTCAAAATATTCCATATTCGCATTTGTAATTGTGCTCAAATAGGACTCTATCCTATGACTCAACTTCCTATGTCTGACTCCAACGTGAATCACTATGTCACCATGATCCATCCCCAGTGTTTTCACCCAAACTAACCTGAGTTGTGAGGAAGCACTGTCAAAAGAGAAAGAGATGCCTCAGGATGAGACAAGCTACAGGTTCAGTATATCTTTAGTTAAATGCCACAAAAGCAGAGAAACAAGGAAGAATTTCTCCAATTCATTGAATTCCACTGTGAGAAAAGTCTGCTAGTGATACTATTTAATATGTAAAAAAATCTGCAGCCTAGGTCAGCAAGATATTGCAAATACAAACACAAACATCTATTATTTGGTAGACAACAGTTTTTTTACAATAAGATGGAAAGCCCTTCCCTAGTTAAAGCTAACATCAGAATTTTTTTAAAAACTCTTTGAATTAATATGGCAAAAAATGTAGTTTAGTTTTCTATTGAGGTCTTCCTCATTTAGCTATTCTTTGTGTTCCAGGTTGATTAGTATGGACAGTAAGAGAATGAAAAGATGCCTGAACTTTGAATTGTTTCCATAATTCTCCTCTGCTACTGAATAGCAGGAGTGATCAAATTTATCAACAAGTATTTATTAAACACAAAACCAATAATTAACCAATCACTGTCCTCAGGAGCTTACAGTCTAGATAGGAATTGGCAAGTACTTATAAATAAAATAGATGTAAGATAATGGGAGAAGAAAAAGGTTTCTCATGGATCAGAAATTCTTAACATTTTGGGTGTCATGAATCCCTTTAACAATCTCATGAAACTTAGGCACCCCTTCTTGAATAATATTGATAAGTCATTAAAGGAACTGTTCAATCTCAGAAATTAGGGGGAAATAAAAATGATGTAATTTTCCCCAACCAAGTTCATGGACCCCCTAATTCTATCTATAACCCCCTTGGAGGTCTCTATACTCCAGATTAAGAATCATGATATAGAAGGAGGGACCTGAAATTGAACTAACCTGTGGATGAAATTAGGATTTCTAAGAAATGGATGTGCAAAGATAATCCATTCTGAGCACAAAAACTGGCAATTTGTTGGACATAATGATCAACAAGGTTCTTTTCAGCTCAAACATGCTAACATTTTTAGTCCTTTAATTTTTTTTCAGTTTTCTCATCTACAGATCAGAAATAATCATTCTCATACCTCAGGGTGGCAATTTGACAGAGTTGGTAAGAGTAATGGATATGGACTCGAGAATATCTAATTTCTACCAAAGATACATATGAGCCACATCCTCCTGGACAAATCAATTAATCTCTCAGAGACTTTGGTCTCCATGCAGAAAATGGCAATAAATAAATAGCAGGAAACTTACTTCTAAAGGGCTTATAAAGGATCAAAGCATACATAAATGGAAGTCTCATTTTCTGTACTTTGTATAAACTTCAATGTGACCTTTTTGCTCTCGCTATTAGAATGTTCCTTGAAAGCAGTTATTATATTTGTATTTCCTCTCCAGTATCTGGCATATAATAGGCATTTCATCAACATTTTTCTTTAATCTTCTCAGCTTTTATGTGACGATATTCAGAAATGTCCAAGGATAAGTTACTATACCATTATTTTTTAATATTTAATGTCAGGGGGAAACTAAGATAGTGGAATAAGGAAGGATTTGAAATAAGGTAGGAATTCACTTGAATTCTCCAAAATTCACCTCCAAACAACTGTAAAATAATGTCTCAAAACAATTTTGGCACAGCAAAATAAACAAAATGATGGGATAAACAAGTTTCTAGTTCAAGATAACTTAGGTGATCAGGGAAGGTCTGTCTAATACAGTGAAAAAGGTGAGCACAGTCCAGTGTAGATAGCATCAGGGCAAGCCAGGAGCAAGCCACACCCCAGCAAATGAGAAGAGGCCCGAGTCCCAGTGCAGACCCCCAGGCATAAGAAGTTAGGAACAGTTACCTCTCTATCTCAGAAGCTTAGCTCAACTTTAAATTTTATTAAATAAGAAGGAAAAATGAGCAAAAAAAAAACCCTGATAAAAGAAAGTTTCATTGATGACAAGGAAGATAAAAGCACAAACTGAAAAGAGGACACCTACATGAAAAGCCTCAAATAAAATTGTGAAATGATCTCAGGGTCCAAAAAGAACCCTTGGAAGAACTGAAAAATAATTTAAAAATCAAATGAGAGAGATAAAAGAAATGAGAGTGATGCATAAGAATTATGGGGGGGGGGTCAGTAAATTGGTGAAGGAAGCCCACAAAAATGGGAACGGGTGTACAAAAATTCCACTGAAAGAGACAACTCCTTCAAATGTAGAATTGACCAAATGGAAAAAGAGATACAAAAGCTAAATGAAGAAAATAATTTCTTTAATATTTAATTCTAAGTGAACTATTTGCAGGCAGAGTGAAGGTTTTTTTTATAGAGTTGAGTATAAGGATTGGGATAAGTCAATCTTCTGCTGGCCCCCTGAATGCACCATTGAGAAAACTCCAAAGGCAGACTGGCATTTGGGGATAATGAACATTTCATCCTTTTCATATCTTCATATTGCATCTTTCTTAGGTCTCTGTTTAGAAGAGTTTTCATTCCCTATGGTGTAGAGAATATATAGTATCATATTTGGCATGAAGACTTCTTTTAAACAAATTGTTCTTTAGTATTTAAGGGTCAGTATTATGTCTGGGCAGATACGGGAAGGAGTTTGGTTTGAGATAAGGGTCCAAGATCAGTATAGATAATTTGTTGAATTTTCTAGGATGGTTTGTATTTGTAAGATGGAAATATATCATTGACCAGTTTAAGATGGTATGAAAGAAATGATAAATTTATGCAACTTACAATATTATATTATAGTTTTTATCATTTCTCTGTAAAATTTGCATCAATGAACATCTGATTTCCTAATTTTGGGGGGCAATACCTTTTATATTATTATTATTATTGTATATAATATTCTTTTGTTCTAAAAGGAAATATATTATTTACATTTGGGAGAGACTGAGCTATTATTCTAGAGTAAGGACAAAAAGCATTAGAGAAACAGTATTATGCATATTCTTCTTCTTCCCCAAGTGGGGAGCTAGTATGAATATATAGGAGCCAACACTTGCCAGCCTTCAAGAGCCAATTATTAAATTTTAGTGTGAACATTTATACTTTAGAAATTGGTAGACACTAAAAAACAAAGCTTAAGTTATTATTTTATTAATTGTTTAGTCTTAGAAAAGTAATAGAGAACATGCAAATAATTAAGATACATGCTTGTTGATTAGTCTGCCAAAGGCTGTGTGGAGAGGGCAGCTATGTGATGCAGTGGTTAAAGTGCTGGACCTGGAGTCAGGAAGACCTGAGTTCAAATCTGAGCTCAGATACTAGTAGTGGGATCCTGGACAAGTCACTTAATCCTCTTTGCCTCAGTTTCCTCATCTGTAAAATGATCTAGAGAAAAAAGTGGCAAACTAGTATCTTTGCCAAGAAAATCCTAAATGAGGTCATAAAGAATTGGATGCAACAAAAAATGAAATAATGACAACAAGCCTCTTAGAGATAGAGAAGCCTGGAATTCAGTCTTTTTGGGGGAAACAGAATAAGATGGAAAGAGAAGCCTGGAATTCCGTCTTTTCGGAGAAAGAGAGTAAGATGGTTCTAGACCTATCAGAGTCTATCTACATATATCAGAGTCTTAGATCCTGGAGCTAAAAGAATAACAGGGGCATTATTTGCAAAAAAAAATGTACTTTATCTTATAGTATTATTATGAATTATTAAAATATTAGTGTGAGAAGGGGATTGCCAGTCCTGCAATTCTCAGAGAATTTCCTTTGGTGGGGGTAGAAAAAGTGAGGAAGAGAGTGTTACCCTCACAAACTAGTTTTCCTTCTAGATTCCAAATCAGTGCAAGAACTCATAGAACTGTATAAGGTCCTGGGAAGCGAATTGATTATCTGTCATTGTAGGTTCTTCATTGTGGGTCATAGTTAATAGATGGCTCAGTTTTAACTGTTTCTCTGAGTTCCAAACCCAAGTCTAGCACTGATACACTCTGCCAGAATTTCTTAACAGAGAACAAGTTCCATGACTGTCAAGTGAACCTTTTTTAGGCAAAGTTTACACTAAGGGATTAATTTCTATCTTAAATGGCAGAGACAGGTTGAGTTGTTGCCTGGCTAAACACAAAGAGCTAAGTACACATCATATACAGTTTATGTTGTTGTTAGTCATTCATTTTCTGACTCTTCATGACCATGAGGATGTCCATGGAGCTTTCTTAGCAAAGATAATGGGCTAATTTGCCCTTTCCTTTTCCTGTTTACGGCAAATAGAGGTTAAGTGACTTGCCAAGTGTCTGAGGTCAGATTTAAACTGTCTTCCTGTCTCCAGGTCCAGTGCTCTATTCACTGAGACATCTACTTACTAGTATTATTATTTATATTATATTATGTAGCTATGCTTTGGGGAATGAGATTAAACCTGCAGAAAACTCCAAAATGTAATAATCAGACATCTTATAATGGAAGTTTTATGAATGAGAAACCAATCTGAGTCTTAGGCAAATTCTTACTTCTTGTTCAAGAAGCTGCTCACTTCTTCCATTCCCCAAATCAAAAGGGATTATAAGAGTGATAATTATAGTACTTCCTATAGGTGGCCAGAATAAGAGATGTCTGCCATTTGAGAAAAAACTGGTTCAGATTCAAAATTATTTGTTCTTTCTCTCTGTTTTATGTCTAATTTTTCACATTCATCATTTATAGACACTTTAAATCATTTCAGATTAAATAAAACTTTTGCTTTTTTCAAAATTTAGGCCTACTAGCCCAATCCAAACTTGTGTGCAGTAAGCTCCATTGGTATGGCCACAGAGCAAGAGTGGACCATAGAAGAAGGCCAGCAGCCTTATTTTGCAGATGAGGAAACTGAGACCCAGTTATAGGAAGAGACTTTCCTTAAGGTCACAGAACCAGTAAGTATAAGAGGCAGAGGCAGAAGTCAAGTTTTCTCTCAGTCCAGTGTATTTTTATTTGTTTTTTTTATTATATCATAGCTTCCTCATTTGGGCAAATAACATTTATCAATTCATTTATTTCTCTATTTTCTAACAAACTTAAATTTTACTCACATATACCCTGTATCTCTCTACAGTGGTGTTCCAAACATCTAATTGATTTGCAAAGTGGAAAAAGAATGGGAGATTTCTTCATTCAACAAACATTCATTGAGGATCTACTATATACAGTACTTACTAGATCTGGGGAGGAATATAAAGATGAACAAAACATTTCCTGTTCTCAGAGCACTTATGTCCTAAAGTTGTCCCAAAATCAAGTAAGTCACCATTAAATTGTTTAGGAATAAGAAGATAATTGAGCATCATAAATTTGATCTTAAATTCTGTTAAAATGGTAGTTATCATTTATTTCTTTTGTAGCTGGTACTGACTTGCTTATAACTATTGTTGCAGCAATCAGTATACAGGATTAAGACATCAACCAAGTATATTGGCCTCCACATAACCCCAATTGCCATTCTTTTGAACATCTTCAAATACTTCAGAACTGCACCCAAAACCTCAAATAAGCCCTTAAATTACCACACTTACACAAGGATGCTAACATCCCCATACTTATAAATATGAGAATACACACATTGACCCACAATCCTTCATTTTGTAGGAAGACCTTAAACTAAACAATGACTCTCTCCCCTCTCTTTATTTACATCACTTATTACACATTACATTCACTCTTCCCACCAAACTAAGTGAATAGGAGATTGAGAGTACTTCTCCCCTATAGTAACCACTTTTCCCATTCCTACTCCAAAGTCTTCTGGTAACCCTCCTTGTACATACTACAATTGCTCTTGAACAAGGGTCAAACATTTCTGCACTGAATCTACACAATTTAAAACAGAGATCTGCACCAGCCCAAGGTTTACAATATTGTAGTTTATTTAGATATCGGAAACTTCAGCCTTACATAGCTCTGTCATGTCCATTGCTTCCTTCTCCCAGTTATCCCCAAAGAGAGGAATCAGTTATATGGATTCAGTTAACAATGATTGTATCAAAATCTACACTACCATTGTTGGGTATGTCTAGCATAGAGAATATCCCCAGACAAAGGAGTCATAAATGTGACCTCCTCATAAATGATAACCTCACCATCAACTTTTGAGTTAACCTGGGCATATCTAATACTCAATACATTTTCAGATGAATTGCTTATTGTTTTGTTTTGTTTTGTTTTTAGTTCCTCCAAATTTCTTTATTCTCTTTTATCAGTCCACTTAGACAATGGGTTCTTAACCTGGTTTCTGTGAATTTTTTTTAATTTATCTTAAAAACTCGACTGATAGAGCAGCTAGTGACATAGAGCATTGGCCCTGGTGTCAAATTTGACCTTAGATACTTAATAATTACCTGACTGTGTGACATAGAGCATCGGCCCTGGTGTCAAATTTGACCTTAGACACTTAATAATTACCTGACTGTGTGACCTTGGACAAATCATTTAACCCCACTGTCTTGCAAAAACAAACAAAAAAACAGACTGAGTCAAATGGAAAAAATACAAAAGTTCTCTAAAGAAAATAATTCCTTTAAATATAGAAGTGAGCAAAGAAAAGCAATGACTTTGTGAAGAAACAATAAAACAAAACCAAAAAGAATGTGAAATATCTCATTGGAAAAATAACTGACCTGGAAAATAGATCCAAAAGAGATAATTTAAAAATTATTGTACTACCTAAAAGCCATAAACAAAAAAGAGCCTAGACATCATTTTTCAAGAAATTATCATTATGATATTCTAGGATCAGAGGATAAAATAGAAACTTAGAGAATTCACCTGAAAGAGATCCCCAAATGAAAACTCCCAGGAATATTACAGTCAATTTTCAGAGCTCCCAGGTCAAAGAGAAAATATTACAAGCAACCAGAAAGAAAAAATTCAATTTTCATGGAGTCACAGTCAGGATAACACAAGATTTAACAACTTCTACATGAAAGGATAGTAGGACTTGGAATATTCAGAAGGCAAAAGAGTTTGAATTACAACAAAGAATCAACTACCCAGTAAAACTGAGCATATTCTTTCCTGATGAACGACCAGAGCTGAACTGAAAATTGTATCTTAAAATATAAGGCTCAAGTGAAGTATAAAAAGATAAACAGGAAAGGGAAATCATAAGGGAATTAATGATGTTGAACTGTTGATATTGCTGCATGGGAAGACAATATTGATAACTCAAAAAAACTTTCTCATTTATTAGGGCAGTTAAAAGTATATAAAAACAGGGCACAGGTGGGAATTGAAAATAAAGTGATGATATATTAAAAAGATGGAGTTTAGGGTGAGAGAGGAATGAATCAGGAGAAAGAGAAAAGGGGAGGTGAAATGTGGCAAGTTAATTTATATAAAAGAGCAAGAAAAATCTTTTGCAGTGGAGTAAAGTAGAGGAAAGTCAGGGGAAGTGAGAGAAGCTTACTCCCATAGGAACTGGCTCAGAGAGGGAATAACATACACAATCTCTTGATATAAAAATCTATCTTACCCAACAGGAAATTAGGAGATGAAGAAGGTAGGAAAAGGTGGGGAGGATGATAGAAGAGAGAGAGAGAGAGAGAGAGAGAGAGAAGGATTCTTGGAAGGCATAGAAACAAAACTTTTTTGAGTAGGGACAGAATGAAAGGAGAAAGAGAAGAGCATAAACAGGAGTACAGAGAAGGATAGAGGGAAGTACATGTAGCTATGGTAATTGTGGGGAAAATATTGAAACAAGTTTCTCTGATAAAGGCCTTATTTCTCAAACATGGAAAACTGATTCAAATTTATAAAAAAATGTCATTCCCAATTGATAAATGATCAAAAGCTATTAGTTTTTAGGTGAATTTATCAATGCTATCTATGGTTATATTAAAACAAATGTTCTGGGGGCAGCTAGGTGGTTCAGTGGATAGAGCACCAGCCCTGGAGTCAGGAGTACCTGGATTCAAATCCGGTCTCAGACAATTAACAATTACCTAGCTGTATGGCCTTAGGCAAGCCACTTAACCCCATTGCCTTGCAAAAACCTAAAAAAATAATGTTCTAACTCACTATTGACTGGAAAAATGCAATTCTAAACTACTACCTTAGGCCTATTGGATTAGCTAATAGAACAAAAAGGGAAAGGGACAAATGTTGGAGGGCATTTAGGGAAAATGAAACATTAATACACTTGAAGAGTTGGGAAATGATTCAACCATTTTGTAGAACAATTTGGAACTATGCCCAAAGGACTATGAAACCTTGCATACCTTTGGACCTAGCATTACCACTACTAGATCTATATCCCAAAAGAGAAGAAACACAAAAAGGGAAGGAATCTATATGTATAAGGATATTTATAGCAACTTTTTTCTGGTGTTAAGGAATTGGAAATGAAGGGGATGCCCATCAGTTGGGGAATAGCTGAATAAATTGTGGTACATGGTTATAATGGAATGCTATTCTGCTATTAGAAACGATGAGCAGAATGCTCATGAGCAATGGGAAATGTGCTATATACAAAGTAACAGCAATTTTGTAGGATAATCAGTTGTGAATGACATAGCTTTTCTCAGCAGTCCTATGACCCAAGACATCTCTGAAGGACTTATGATGAAGAATGCTATTTATCCTCAGAGAGTGCTGATGGTGTCTGAATACTATTGAAGCATTCTTTTTTTTTTTTACTTTTTTCTAGGGTTGGAGTGATCCTATGTTCTCTTTTAGAACATGACTATTCCGGAAATGTTTTACAAAACTAGACATTTTTAAATTACTTGCCTTCTCAATCAGAGGGAGGAATAGGAAGAAGGGGGGAAAATAAGAACTTGTTCATTTAAAAATTATATTAAAACTTTTTTACATGAAAGCAGGGAAAAATAAAATTTTGAAAAATATATTTATTCTAAATAAGAAAAAATTATAGAAAGTGAAATACAAATGGACAGTATCCAGGAATATTATATGATGATCACCTGTGAATGACTTAGCTCTTCTCAGCAATGCAATCATCCAAGATAATTATGAAGGACTTATAATGAAAAATTCTTATCCATTTCCAGAAAAAGAACTGATACAGTTTGAATGCAGACCAAAGCACACTTTTTAAAAAAAACTTTATTTGTTCATTTGCCTGTTTTCTTTCACTACATGGCTAATATGGAATTGTTTTGCATGAATGCACACATATAATCTATATAAAATTGCTTGTCTTCTCAAAGAGGTAGCAGGAGAAGGAAAGAGGAACAGAATTTGAAAGCCAATATTTCAAAAAAGAAAAGAACCAAATGTTTAGAAATTATTGTATACATAAATTAGAAAAATAAAGTATAAAAATTAAGAAAAAAACAAGTCCATGTCTGTGTTAGTATCACCTGGCATTGGTGGTCTGATGTCTTTCCTTCACCTCAAGATTGAACCCATCTATTTCCTACCTTGATGAAATTTCCCTCTTCCTTGGGGGGAGTGGGGTAGGCCTTGAGGGTCTCTTGAAGAGGCCAGAGGACACTTGCATGTTGGGTATCCATTTTATTTATTTATTTGTTTGTTTGTTTATTTATTTTTATTTTTTCATTCATATGCACATGTATAGTTTTGAGTCACAAAATTTCCTTCCACTTTCCTTTCCCACCTCCCTCCTCACAACAGCAGTCAGGTTAGCATTGCATATACATATTTTTGATAAAAATGTTTACAGATTAGTCATTTTCAGTATGAGGAATTGGTATTAATGGAAAGAGATATAAAAGAAATAATTTTTATAAAGTGTTCAGATTCTGAAGGGATGCTTTTTGTTTTGTTTTTTCTTCCTCTGGATGGGGATAACATTGTCCATAGCCCATCTAATACAGTTGTCCTAGCTCTTTGAACTGCTGAGAGTGGCTGCTTCCATCAAGGTTGTTCATCTCATAATGCTGTTAATGCGTGCATTGTTCTTTTGGTTATAGTCTTCACTCAACATCACATGCCATAAGTCATTCCATACTTCTCTAAAGGCCAGTCATTTATTTCTTATAGAACAATAGTATTCCATAGTATTTATATACCATAACTTGTTTACCCATTCCCCAATTGATGGGCATCCCCTCAATTTCCAATTCTTTGCCATTGTAATGGCAAAGAATTTTTTGTAAAAAGAACTGCTATAAATATTTTGGAACATTGAGGATTTCTTATTTTTTTATGATTTCTTTGGGATATTAGCCTACACTTGGAATTTCTGGATCAAAAGAAATGAACATTTTTATTGCTCTTTGGGCATAATTTTATATTGCTCTCCAAAATGGTTGTATCTGTTCACAACTATGCCCACAATGAATTAGCTTCCCAGTCCTCCCACAATCTCTCCAACATTGATCATTTTCCCTTTTTTTCTCATCTTGGTCAATCTGATAGGTGTGAGATTATACCTCATAGTTGTTTTAATTTGCATTTCTCTAATCAGTAATGATTTGGAGCATTTTTTTCATATGATTATATATAGCTTTCATTTCTTCATTTGAAAACTGTCTATTCATATCCTTTGACCATTTAACAATCAAAAAATTACTTTTAATCTTATAAATTTGATACAATTCTCTATATATGTTTTTTAGAAATGATGCCTTTATCTAGTTGTGAAGATTATATCCCAGATTTCTGCTTTCCTTCTAATTTTGGCAGCATTAATTTTATCAGTACAAAACTTTTTTAATTTAATATACCTTATTTTGCTATAGGGTGTGAGATGTGGGTCTATGCTTAGTTTTTGTCACACTATTTTCCAGTTTTCCCAGCAATTTTTATCAAATAGTGAGTTCTTATCCTAGAAGCTTATTTATGTCTTTAGCTTTGTCAAACAGTAGATTGCTGTAGTCATTTACTGTGTTTTCTTTTAGACCTATCCTAATTCACTAATCCATTACTCTGTTTCTTAAACAGTACCTGGCAGTTTTGTAACTGCTACTTTATAGTATAGTTTTAGATCTGGTAGAACTAGGCCACCTTCCTTTACATCTTTTTTCATCAGTTACCTTACTATTCTTGACTTTTTGTTGTTCCATATAAATTTTGTTTCTATTTTTTGGTAGTTTGATTGGTATGACACTGAATAAGTACTTTAACTGGGGTAGATGGTCATTTTTATCATATTAATTCAACCTAACAATAAGCAATTGACATTTTTCTATTATTAAGATCTTACTTTAATTGGGTGAGAAGTGTTTTATAATTGTGTTCATACAGTTACTCTACATTTGCCTTGGGAGGAAGATTCCAGAGTATTTAATGTTGTCTATAGTTAATTTAAATGGAATTTCTCTGTCTCTTGCTCTTGAGTTTTGTTGTTCATTTATAGAAATGCTGATGATTTATGTGGGTTTATTTTATATCCTGCTACTTTGCTAAATTTGTTAATTGTTTCAAGGAGGTTTTTAGTTGATTTTCCCTGGTTCTCTAAATATACCATCATATCATCTGCAAAGAGTGAAAGCTTTGCTTTTTCATTGACAATTCTGATTCCTTCAATTTCTTTTTCTTCTCTTATTGTTACAGTTAACATTTCTAATACTATATTGAATAATAATGGTGATAATTGGCATCCTTGTTTCAGCCCTGATTTTATTAGAAATGCTCCGAGTTTATTCCCATATTTGTTGGAAAACTCCATTTATTCCTAAATTTTCTATGCTTTCAATAGGAATGGATGTTGTATTTTATCAAAGGCTTTTTCAGTAACTATTGAGATAATCATATGATTTCTGTTGGTTTTACTATTGATATGTTCAATTATGTTGAGTGTTTTCCTAAGATTGAACCATCCCTGCCTACCTGGTATAAATCCTACCTGAACATGGTGTATTATCCTAGCAATAACTTACTGAAGTCTCATTGATAAAATTTTATTTAAGATTTTTGCATCAATATTCATGATTTTTGCATCAATATTCTATAATTTTCTTTGTTTTGTTCTTCCTGGTTTGGGTATCAGCACCATTAAAAGGAATTTGACAGAACTCCTATTTTTTAAAACAGTTTATGTAGAATAGGAATTAATTGTCCCTTACATATTTGGTAGATTTCACTTGAAAATCCATCTGAACCTGGAGACTTTTTGTTATAGTATTTATTGATGGTTTCTTTAATTTCTTTGTCTGAAGTGGAATTATTTAAATAATTCATTTCCTCTTCTGTTAATCGGCAGTTTGTATTTTTGAAAGTATTCATCCATTTCACTCAGTTTGTCCAATTTATTGGCATACAGTTCAGCAAAATAGCACTGATTATCTCTTTAATTTCCTCCTCGTTGTTGGTTAGTTCACCTTTTTCATTTTTAATACTGGTCATTTGATTCTCTTCTTTCTTTTTTATTGCATTAATGAAAGGTTTGTCTATTTTATTGGCTTTTTCATAAAAACAACTTTTATTTTTATTTATGAGATCAGTGGTTTTCTTGCTTTCAAATTTATAAATCTCTCCTTTGATTTTCAAAAATTTCTAATTTTGTATTTAATTGGAGATCTTTAATTTGTTCTTTTTCTAGCTTTTTTTTTTTAGCTGCATACCCAACTCATTGGTGTCCTCTTTCTCTATTTTATTCATATTGGCATTTAGAGATATAAAGTTTCCCTTCAAAACTGCCTTGACTGCATCCCATAAATTTTGGTATGATGTCTCATGAATAACATTTTCTTAGATACGATTATTGATTATTATTTGCTGTTTGATCCATCCATTATTTAAGATGTTATTTAATTTCCAATTAGTTTTTAGTTCATCTCTCCATTATTACATGTAATTTTTATTGCATCATGGTCTGAGAAGTATATATTTATTATTTCTGCCTTTCTATATTTGATTATAAGGTTTTTGTGCCCCAGTACATGGTCAGTTTTGGTACAGGTACCATGTACCACTGAGAAAAAAAGGGATATTCTTTTCTATCCCCACTAAGTTTTCTCCGGAGGTCTATCATATCTAAGTTTTCTAAGATTTCATTCACCCTCTTAATTTCTTTCTTGTTTCATTTGTGGTTAGATTTATCTAGTTCTGAGAGAGGGAGATTGAGGTCCCCCATTATTAAAGTTTTGCTTACTAGGTCTTCTTGTAATTCACTCAGCTTTTCCTTGAGGAATTTGGATACTATACCTATAGGAGCATACATGTTTAGAAATATTACAGTTTCATTACCAAGGGTGCCTTGAAAAGATGTAGTTTCCTTCCTTATCCATGTTAATGAAATTGATTTTTGCTTTTACTTTATCTGAGATCAGGATCACTACCTTTGATTTTTTCACTTCAGCTGAGATATAATTATCTTTTGCTCCAACCTTTTTACCTTTACCCAGTATGTATCTCTCTGATTCAAAAGTGTTTCTTGTAAACAACATATTTAGGATTCTTGTTTTTAATCTATTCTACTATCCACTTCTGTTTTATGCAATAGTTCATCCCACTCACATTTACAATTAAGTCTGTATTTCCCTCAATGCTATCTTTCTCTCTTTTTTCTTTTTTAATTATTTATTTTCATCAATATTCACATGTATATTTCCAATTTACAAAATTTCCCTCTACCCTCCCTTCCCACTCCCCTTCCCTCAGCAGGGAATAGTCAAGAGAGCATTTTACATACATATTTTATTAAATAAGTAATCTGGGGCATGAGGAATTAGGATTAAAGGAAAGAAAAAAATGAGAGATAATTTTTTATAAAATGTTCATCAGATTTGGAAGAGTTGTTTCTTTTGTCTGTTTTGTTTTGTTTTGTTTTTCTTCCTCTGGTGAGGGGTAATATAGTCCATAATAAGTCAAATACAGTTGTTCTAGCTCTCTCTGGACTGCCGAGAGGAGCTGCTTCCAAGATTGTTCATCTCATAATGTTGTTGATGTGTTCATTGTTCTCTTGATTCTACTCCCTTTGCTCAGTATCAGATCCCATAAGTCATTCCATGCTTCTCTAGAGACCAATCCTTTTTGGTTTCTTATAGAATGGTATTCCATAGTATTCATGTACCACAGCTGGTTTAGTCATTCCTCAGTTGATGGGCATCCCCTCAATTTCCAATTCTTTCCCACTACAAAAAATGCTGCTATGAATATTTTGGAACATGAAGGACTTTTCCCATTTTTTTAACTTCTTTATAGATGTGGAATTGGAATTGCTGGGTAAAAGAGTATGAACAGTTTTATTGCTCGTTGGACATAGTTCCATATTGCTCTCTAGAAAGGTTGGATCTGATCACAACTCCATCAGCAATGCATCAATATCCCAATCCTCCCACAACCTCTCCAGCATTGATCATTTTCTCTTTTTCTCATCTTGGCTAATCAAATAGGTATAAAATGATACCTCATTGTTGTTTCAATTTGCATTTCTCTAATCAATAGTGATTTGGAGCATACTTTTCTTTTTCTTTTAGGTTGTTTTTTTTTTTTTTTTAGTGCTTGCAAGGCAAATGGGGTTAAGCGGCTTGCCCCAGGCCACACAGCTAGGTAATTATTAAGTGTCTGAGACCAGATTTGAACCCAGGTACTCCTGACTCCAGGGCCAGTGCTTTATCCACTGCACCACCTAGCTTCCCCTTGGAAAATATTTTTCATATGACTATATATATAGCTTTAAATTCTTCATTTGAAAATTGTTCATATCTTTTGATGATTTATCAATTGGGGAATGACTTGTGATCTTATAAATTTGATGCAATTCTCTATATATTTTAGAAATGAGACTTTTATCAGATCTCCTGGCTGTAAAGATTGTATCTCAGCTTTCTGCTTTCCTTCTAATTTTGGCAGCATTGATTATATAAGTGCAAACATTTTTTAATTTAATATAGTCAAAATCATTCATTTTACAGTTCATAATATACTCTAATTCTTGTTTTGTCATAAATTTATTCCTTTTCCATATATCCAATAGAGTATTTTTAGGTTTATTAATTTATCTGTAGTATCACTCTTTATATCTAAATTCTGTACCCATTTTGACCTTATTTTGGCATAGGGTGTAAGATGGGTATCTATGCTTAATTTTTGCGATATTATTTTCCAGTTTTCTCAAAATTTTTTTGTCAAATAGTCAGTTCTTATCCCAGAAGCTGATATCTTTGGGTGTGTCAAACAGTAAATTGCTATAGTCATTTACTGCAGTTTCTTTTGAACCTATCCTAATCCATTGATCCATTACTCTATTTCTCTTTTGTTGCTTTTTTTTTTTTAGTTTTTGCAGGCAATGGGGTTAAGTGGCTTGCCCAAAGCCACACAGATAGGGAATTATTAAGTGTCTGAGGCTGAATTTGAACTCAGGTACTCGTGACTCCAGGGCTGGGGCTCTATCTACTGTGCCACCTAGCCACCCCCCTTACTCTTATTTCTTAACCAGCACCAGGCAGTTTTGATGACTGCTGCTTTATATTATAGTTTTAGATCTAATAAAGTTAAGCCACCTTCCTTGCCTTTTTTTCCATCAGTCTCCTTGCTCTTCTTGTCCATTTGTTGCTCCAGATGAATTTTTTTACTATTTTTTCTAGCGAGGTAAAGTAGTTATTTGGTAGTATCTGTATGGCACTGAATAAGTAATTTAATTTTAGTACAATTGTCATTTTTATTATATTAGCTTGACCTAACATGAGCATTTGACATTTTTCCAGTTATTTAGATCTGACTTTATTTGGGAGAGTGTGCAACCTTTTTCCATTTATATTTTTTTCTCTTTCCTTTCCTCTTATTCCTCCTCACCAAAATTTTATTCCCTTTTCACTTTGACTTTTCTTTTAAAATTAAACTTTCAACTTATTTTCACTTATACTTATGCCTTTGCCTTCCCCCTTTTTAAATTTTAATTTATATTTTCATTTATTTACATATTAATAAAATAGTCTTGTTGTAGGAGTAAACATAATCCCCCACCCTCCACCCGAACAAAAATAGAAAACCTCGTGAGAAAATGAAAGAAAGAGGAAAAAAGTGCTTCAGTCTGTGTTCAGATATAGTCAGCTTTGTCTCTGTGGTAGAGCACATTCTTTATCATAGGACCATCAGAGAAGTTAACTTCCATATTTTTCCATAGTTGCTGTTGCTGATTGTAATTCTCTCCATCCATTCTTCCTTATTACCATTTATTATATTTTGTCTCTACTTTCACTCTATCCCTCTTCAAAATTGTGCTATGAGGCTGCCAGCAGGTGCAGCAGATAGAGGACCAACCCTGGGGCCAGAAGGCCCCACACCTACATCCCACCCAGAGATCCAACAACCATCTAGTCCCATAGTCCCAGGCAGGCCATCCAATCCCACCATCTTGCAAAAAGTAAAAAAAAAAAAAAAAATGTGTTGTATCTTACTACCCTTTCCCATGATCTACCCTCTCTTCTATCACCTACTCCCCCTCCCCTCCCCTGTCCCCTTTCTCCCATCCACTTTCTCTACTTTTTTCCTGTAGATTTCTATACCCTACTAAGAATGTATGTTGTTTCCTTTCTGAGCCATTTACAAAGAGAATGAAGACTCCCTCATTCTCCCTCACCTCCCCCTACTCCACTCCATTGCAAATGTTTTTTCTTGACTCTTATACATGAAATATCTTACCCCATTCTACCTCACCTTTTTCTTTATCCTAGTACATTCCCTTTTTAACCATTGACTCCATTTGTACAATATATTATACTTTGAAATTCAGCTCCCTCCTGTGCCTTATCTATATGCTCCTTCTAACTGCTCTATTAAATGAGGTTCATACGAGTATTAACAGTAAAATTTTCCCATGTAGGAATACAGATGGTTCAGTGTCATTAAATTCCACATAATTAGTCCTTCACTTCCACCCTCTCTATGTTTCACCTGGCCCTGTACTTGAAGATCAGACTTTCTGTTCAGCTCTGGTCATTACAACAGGAACATTTGAAATTCCCTTATTTAATTAAATGTCCATCTTTTCCCCCTGGAAGAGGATGTTCAGTTTTGCTGGGTAGTTAATTCTAAGTTGCATTCCAAGCTCTTCTGCCTTCTGGAATTGTATATTGCAAGCCCTACAAGCCATTTAGTGTAGATTCCACTAAGTCTTGTGTAATACTGACTGTAGCTCCATGAGATTTGAAGTTGTTTCATTCTAGCTGCTTGTAATATTTTCTCTTTGATTTGGGAGTTCTGGAATTTGACTATAATATTCCTAGGTGGTTTATTTGGATCTCTTTCAGGAGGAGATCAGTGGATTCTCTCAATTTCTATTTTGCCCTCTGCTTCTAGAATATCAGGGCAATTTTCCTGTAGAAACTCTTTAAAATTGAAGTCAAGGCTCTTTTCCTGATCATGACTTTCACGTAGCCCAATGACTTTTAAATTGTCTCTTCTGGACCTGTTTTCCAGCTCAGTTGTTTTTTTCAATGAGATAGTTCACATTTTCTTCTAGTTTTTCATTCTTTTAGTATTGTTTTATTATTTTTTGATTCCATGAAAAATCATCAGTTTCTTTTAGCTCCATTCTAAATTTGAAGGAATTGTTTTCTTCAGAGAGCTTCTTAATTCCTTTTCCATCTGGCCAATTCTGCTTTTAAGGCAGTCTTCTCTTCATTAACTTTTTGGACTTCTTTTTCCATTTGACCTAAACTGGTTTTTAATATGTTGTTTTCTTCAGCATTTTTTTTGGATTTCCTTGACTAAGCTGCTGATTTGGTTTTCATGTTTTTCCTTCATCTCTCTAATTTCTCTTCTTAATTTTTCCCTCTACCTCCCTTAATTGATTTTTCAAAATCTTTTTTGAGCTCTATCATAGCCTGAGCCCAACTGCTATTTTTCTTGGAGGCTTTGGATACAGAAGCTTGGACTTCATCATCTTCTGAGTGTGTGTTTTGATCCTCCATGGGACAAAAGTAATTATCTATCGTCAGGTTTCCTTTTTTTCTATTTCCCTAAACCGTGCTCTGATTTTTGGATGCTTCCCAAGTTTTTGAGTATTATTGGGACACCCCTGCAAGGACCTCAAGTACTTCAAAGTCTTATGAGAGGCTCTGACTGCTCTCCTGACTTGTGCTTTGGTCTCTGGGTGACCACAAGCACACCCTTCTGTCTTGGAGCTATGAGGAGGGTCCCTGTTCTGTTAGGATAATATGGGGGCCCAGACTGCAAAAAGGGCTGAATAAGACAAAGCATAAGAGTCCTGTTCCAGAGACAGAGGAGAGAACTCAACAGTCTCCCATCACCCCCTTACCATCTATGGATTGAGTCCTCTGGGAGTAACTGCCAGGCATCTCCTTGCTGGATAATCCCACAAGCCTCCTTCTGTTTCCTGGGATCTGGGCTGCCCTGAGGGCCATGATTGTGTTGAAGGTCAAACTGGCTCCCACTCACTCTGGATGAGCTTTACCCAGTGATCCTCTAAGTTATTCTTGATGTTCCCTGGGTTGGCAGGTCAAGAAACTACTTCTGCTGCCAGGAGTCAGTATTCCCAGGGACCTAGGTGCCCATGGGCTGTTTCCAGATGGCTGGAGTTGCTTTGCTCCAGCCCAATGATCCTGGCTGTACTGTTGACCCCTCCAGAACCGTGGAACAGAGCCTTCCCATGATCTTCCAGGTTATCTTGAGCTGGAGAATGGCCTCACTGGATCTTTCTGTGGGTTCTGCCTCTCAAAAATTTAGAGTCATAATTTTAAGGTTTTTGAAATATTTTGGAAGAGAGCTCTTGGGAAAGGCTGTCCTCATACCACCATCTTGGTTCCATCCCTTTGCCTTCCTATCAGTCCCTACTTCCCTTATTTTTCCCTTTCCCCAACCCCCCATAGATTAGGATAGATGTTTAAACCCAAGTGGGAATATATCTTATTCCCTCTTTGGGCCAAATCTAGTGAATAGAATTTACTCAGAGTTCACACTCTCCCTTCTTTCTGATTTAAAATTATAAATCTTTGTGCCTCTTCACCTGGTGTTATTTATCACTCTAGTACTATTAATCAGGTATCATCAATCACAGTTTGACTATTTGACTGCTTGATAAGCTCATATTGTTATCAAAGTATCATCAAAGATTGATTGCTTGATTAGCAGCATTGTCTCAAATTACATCAAATTATAATTTTCTACCTTATCCCCTTTTCAAGTACTCACCAAGGACACACAATGTTCCTCATGAGTCAAAGTATGATCCAAAGCCAAATCATTTCTTGAACTATTTGTACCCCTCCTCCAAGGTCTATTTTCTCTCACTCTCCCCCCCCCACTCCCCACCCAAGGTCCTTAACCCCTTGTTAATTGAAGCACAGATTAAGTCAAACCCTGATCTAATTAACTACAAGAATCTTAAAGATCTCTAAGTACTAGGAGGATCTGGAGGTCTCACCTGAGAACTTTACAAATGATTGTATGTTACAGAGACACTGACCCAGGACCACCCAGCTTATGATGTCCTCATTAGACAAAGTGCTAAGTTTTGTCACCAAAATAGAGTTAAAGTGGGTCAAAGGATATTGAGATGCTTAAGCTTAGAGTTAGCACTCCAGAATTTTATCAGGGCTTTTTTTGTCTCAAACATAGTGATGTCATCTTGGACCTCTTCGTTGGAGAGCCAAGACCCAACTTTACCTATATCCTTTAAGTCCAATCCCTTCAATTATATTTGACCCTTTAATTATCCTGAGTGAAGTAAAGTTCTTAAGCATTAGAAGTGTTGTATCTTCCCTTTTAGGGTTGTATACAATTTGATGGTCTTGACAATTTGTTTTGTTTTGTTTCTTTTTTCCTTCCCTTTTTCATTTACCTTTTTCTGCAAATCATGAGTCCTATATTTGGTGATTGAATTCTCTGTTCAGTTTGGATCTTTGTGTCAGGGAATTCTGGAAGTCTTCTATTTGGTTGAACATCTATCTTTTTCCTTGACAGTCTATGCTGAATTTTGCAGGATAGTAAATTCTGGATTGTAATACCAGTAACTTTGCTTTCTGATATATGGTATTCCAGGTCTTCTTATCCTTCAGTGTTGAGGCTGATAGTTCCTGTGTGAGTCTGATTGAGTTTCCTTTGTATTTGAATTGTTTTCTTTTTTGCTGCTTGCAATATTCTCTTCTTTATTTGAGAGTTCTATAATTTGGCTATAACAGCCCTTGGAGTTTTTTTTTTTTCCTGGGGTCTCTTTCTGGAGGGGTTCTGTTGATTCTTTCAATCTTTAAATTATTTTCTTGTTCTAGCATATTTGGACAGTTTTCCCTTATAATTTCCTGCATGATGTTTTCCAGGTTCTTTTGTTGATCTAGGCTTTCTAGTAGTCTGATGATTCATATATTGTCTCTTCTGGATCTATTTTCCAGGTAATTTGTTTTCCCTAAAAGATACTTTAGGCAAGTGGAGCCAAGATGGCGACAGGAGGGGTTGATCTCTTAGGTGCTCTCTCTCTCTGATATTTCCAAACTTACAAAATAAGGACTCTAACTGAACTTTCGAGAGACAGAACCCACAGAGGGAACCAGTAAGGAAATTCTCTAGCACAAGATAACCTGAAAAATAGTGGAAAGGCTCCGCTCCACGGGGTTAGAGGGGCAGTCACCAGAGTGAAGGAACTTCAGCCTCCTGGAGGCAGACCCAGTGTGCTGGGAGCCATGGCTCATAGCAGCAGGGGCAGTTTCCTGATCTACACTCCGGGAAGCACTGAGCATAACTTCTGGGATCAGCGGGGGAACTCTGATAAAGTGAGCATGTGAAGCCCAGCCCTCAGGGCTCTCAGCAAGCAGAGTGGCCTCTGCAGCCCAGGAACCAGAAGCAGGCAGAGCTGCTAAGCAGGAGGCCCCAGGAGTGAGTGCTGAGTCTAGGTAAGGGAGTGGAGAGAGACTTCCAAGGTCTGTCCTCTGTACCTGGAACAGGACTATGGGGCTCTAACCACATTCAGATCCCGATCACAGTCTAGGTTCCCTCAGAGAACAGCAGGGCCCCCCCACCTCAGCCCCAATGCAGAGAGGTGTACTTGTGGTCATTCACAGACTAGGAGGGAAGACAGAGCTTCACACAGAGAGATCCTTGTGGGGGCATGTCCCAACAATACTCAAAAGCTCAGGACACACCCAAAAACCAGGCACAGGCTGGAGAAACGAGTAAGCAGAGAAAAAAGAGGAACACCATTGAGAAATACTTTGTCTGTGATCCCAAGAAGGATCAAAATACTCAATCTAAAGATGATGAAGTCCAAGCTCCTGCATCTAAAGGCTCTAAGAAAAACAAAAATTGGTCTCAGGCTATGACAGAGCTCAAAAAAAGACTTTGAAAATCAAGTGAGGGAGTTAGAAGAAAAACTGGGAAAAGAAATGGGAGAGATGCAGGAAAAACATGAAAAAGAAGTCAGCAGCTTAGCTAAGGAGATCAAAAAAAATGCTGAAGAAAATAACATGTTAAAAACCAGCATAGGTCAAATGGATAAAGCAGTTTAAAAAGTTATTGAGGAAAAGAATGCTTTAAAAAGCAGAATTGGCCAGATGAAAAAAGAGATAAGAAAGCTCTCAGAAGAAAACAAATCCTTCAGATATAGAATGGAACTGAGGAAAGCTGCTGATTTTATGAGAAATCAAGATACAGTACTTCAAAACCAAAAGAATGAAAAATTAGAAGAAAGTGTGAAACATCTCATTGAAAAAGCAACTGATGTGGAAAACAGATTCAGGAAAGATAATTTAAGAATTATTGGGATACCTGAAAGTCATGATCAAGAAAAGAGCCTTGACATCATTTTCAAAGAATTACTACAGGAAAATTGCCCTGATATTCTAGAAGCAGAGGGCAAAATAGAAATGGAGAGAATCCACCGATCCTCCCAAGAAAGAGATCCCAAAAAACCAACCCCTAGGAATATTATAGCCAAGTTCCAGAACTCCCAAGTCAAAGAGAAAATATTACAAGCAGCCAGAAGAACACAATTCAAATATCGTGGAGCTGCAGTCAGGATCACACAGGACTTAGCAGCAACTACATTAAAAGCTTGTAGGGCTTGGAATATAATATTCCAGAAGGCAAAAAAGCTTGGAATGCAACCGAGAATCAACTACCCAGCAAAACTGAATGTCCTCTTCCAAGGGAAAAAGATGGACTTTCAATGAACCAGGAAAATTTCAAATGTTCCTGTTGGAATGGCCAGAGCTGAACAGAAAGTTTGATATTTGAATAAAGGACTCAGGTGAAGCATAGAGAATGGAGGAGAAAGGTAAAATATGAGGGACTTAAAGATGATGAACTACATGTATTCCTACATAGAAAAATGATACTGAGAATACTCATATGAACCTTCTCATTTAGTAGAGCAGATAGAAGGAGCTTTTATAGACGAAGCACAGGAGAGAGCTGAATTTGAAGATATAATAAAATGTAAAAATGGAGTCAATGGCTAAAAGGGAAATGAAATGGGAGAAAGAAAAAGGAGAGGTAGAATAGGCTAAGATATTTCATATAATAAGTTTTTTATGGAAAGGGGGAAGGCAAGGGGGAATGAGGGAACCTTCACTCTCATCAGAGTTGGCTAGTAGAGGAAACAGCATATATACTCATTGGGATATAGACATCTAGAGTAAGAAGGAGAGTAGGGGGACAGGGGGAAGGAAGGAATGTGAGTGATGGAGGAGAGGGTTGACTCTAGGGGGAAGAGTGGTCAGATATAACACATTTTCTTTTTTACTTCTTGGAAGGGACTGGGATTGGATGGCCTGTCTAGGACCATAGGGCCAAGTGGTTGCTGGGCCTAAGGGGTGGTATGTGGGCTCGGGGGCTCTTAGCCCTAGGACTGGGGTTCTATCTGTTGTGCCACTCAGCTACCCTACAGCACATTTAAAAAGAGGGACAGAGTTAAAGGAGAGAGAAAATATAGTATATCGTAGTGGGGAAGTACGAATAGAGGGAGTCACGATCAGCAATGGCAATGGTGGAAAAATATGGAAGTAGCTTTTGTGATGGACTTATCATAAAGAATGTGATCCATTATTATTATTTGGGGGGTTGCAGGGCAAATGGGGCTGGGTGGCTTACCTGGGGCTGCACAGCTGGGTGATTGTTGGGTGTCTAGGGCCAGATTTGGGCTCAGGTACTCCTGGCTCCAGGGCCAGTGCTCCATCCACTGCACCACCTGGCTGCACCTATTACTGTTACTATTATTATCATTAATTTTAATTTTTTTCTTTCTTTTCCTATATCATTCATGCAGGTCTATATTTTTTGGGGGAGGGGTATTATTCTTACTCTTTATTTTTTAGGTTTTTTCAAGGCAATGGGGTTAAGTGGCTTGCCCAAGGCCACACAGCTAGGTAATTATTAAGTGTCTGAGACTGGATTTGAACCTAGGTACTCCTGACTCCAGGGCCAGTGCTTTATCCACTGCACCACCTAGCTGCCCCTTATGTTTACTCTTTAACAAGAATATTTTAGTAATGCACAAAAAAACACCCTTTGTACAAAAATAAGAATAAATAAATGAAGAAAAAAAGGATGATTTCTCTCTCATCACACTCAATTTGGATCGATGTATACCATGAAAGCAATGTAAAGAAAGATACTTTACATTTTCTTCAATTTTTTTCAGACTTTTTATTTTGTTTTATGGAACCTTGAAATCTTGTAGATTCATTGCTTTGTATTTGCTCATTTCTAATTTTTTTTTATTTTCTTCATTTCCCTTTTGTTTTTCCTTTTTAAAAGGTATTGAATTCTCTGGTCAATTTTTCATAATTTTCCTGCAAGACTTGCATTTCTTTTTTTTCCCATTTTTTCTTCTTCCTCTCTTCTTTGGTTTTTAAATTTCAAATTTCAAATTAAATTTCAAATTTTAAATGTTTTTAAGTCCTTCAATGAGCTTTTGTATTTGAGTCCAAATTATAGACTTTTGATACTTCTGTGAGTTATTTTTCACTAATTTCTTCTTCACATTGTTATCATCTTTGTCTGTAAAGTGGTTTTCTATAGTGAGTGTTCTTTTCACTATTTTGTTCATCTGTTGTTTTAGCTCTGCTCCTAGAGTATAGGGAGTATATCTCCAAGCTTTTTTTTTTAACTGAAGCTGGTCTGATCCCTGGCTTGTTGGTTGGCCAAGAGCTTGTCTATGCAGTCCAGGCCTTGTCTTTACAGAGGTTTCTTTCTTCCTTTATGTCCAGGTTCTGACTTAGCAGTAGTTTGTTCCTGACCCAGTCCTGTCTTTTACCCTAGTGTTCCCAAGGTTCAGACTTTGTTTGGGGTTCAGATCCTCCTAGCTGGCTTGCTATCTAGCTGCCAGTACCTCTACTACAGTCAAGCTGTAGGGACCTAGTTTGCACTGTGCCTAAGAGCCTCCTGCTGGCTTTCCTGCTCTCCAGCTCTCCGGCATTCTGGACTTTATTTACTTTCCCTTTCCCCCCTAAGAGACAGACCTTCACTGAAGATCTTCCACAACGTCTCCCATTGAAAACTTCTTTGAATCTTTTCTTTTTCTTGGTGGGATTTATAGCTTGAATGTCAGAATAGAGACTTCATTTATCTATGGTAGGCAAAAACTCCAGGAGCATGTTAGCTTCATGCCACCATCTTAGCTCTGCCCTGGAAGTCATTTTAAGCTTCTTTTAAATAATCTTTTATAAAGAAAATGCTCATTCACCTTTCCAGCTGATTCCTTTGTCCTTTTCAATGCCATTCTAAATCAAAAAGTTATGGCTAGTCAGAAATTGTGCCCAAACCACCTCTTCCTACCCCTGGTCACCTCTTTACCCACTCATCTTTCCCATTCCCTTTTCATTCTGGATAGAAATCAGAGGATGCTAGCCAAGGCCTTTAGACACTCTGAATAATTCCATGGATTTTGTGTGTTTTTTCATTTGTTTTTGCTTTTTTTTTAGGTTTTTGCAAGGTAATAGGGTTAATTGGCTTGCCCAAGGCACAGCTAGATAATTATTAAGTGTCTGAGGCTGGATTTGAACTCAGGTACTCCTGACTTCGGGGTCAGTGCTTTATCTGCTGTGCCACCTAGCCACCCCTTTTGCTTCAGTTTTTTTTTAAAAAACCAATAGATATTTGGAAACAGAAAACTCTCACCAATGATTTCTGTAAGTTAGATCAATATAGATCTTGACTAAAAAAAAAGAAACAACAAATTGTACTACATGAATGAAATATGATAGTGTTTTAGAAAATGGTGAATGTGATAAATACAGGGAAATACAGGGAAATTGATATAAAATGAAGAGTTAAGCAAGCTAAATAAGCAAAACAGAATATTCAATGACTACATGAAAAGCATAACAAAATAGTCAAAAATGAATCCTATGAAATCATAATAACAATATTTGACTTCAAAGAAGAGATACAAGAAAGCATTTTCCACCAATTTTTTTATAGAAGTCAGGCTTTTTAGATGTGAATATTACATACAGATATACATATATAACATATGAGTGTACATATATGTGCATATATTTTTAAATTTTTGATGGAGTAGCTCTTTAAGAGGGTAATGGGTAAAGGCATAATGTAAATAACAAATCTAGTGAAATGATCTCATTATTTGAATTCATATTCCCATTGGACTAGAACATATTAACATATTTTACATAATTTTAATTTCAAATAGTGAAAATTCAAATACATGCAACCACTTCATGAAATTCATTATTCACAATAATCACTACTTAGATGTGACACTGGAAAGTAACAGGAGCTATCAATATAATTTTAAAGTAGTAGATAATCCTTTTGGGTGAATGAAGCACATTGCTTTTGGTTCTCTGATAATTGCTATGGAATGAGACCTATGGTCTTCCTTCTGACTTCAGTATAGTTTGCACTATTAGTACAGATCCTTGGATATTCATTGCTCCTGACTCTGCCTAAAGTTGCCTGATCCTATGACCCACAGGGCTGTATATAACATATACCTTGGGCTTTGCCTCTCTTCCTTATAAAGACACAATAGAGGACAACTGTTTGTCCCATATCATAGTCCCGTATTTTGGTCACTCCTCAGTCCTAGATATTTCCTCTCTTCATCACCTTCTTTATTTCTCAGAATAGACAAAAGGTGCCTAAAGGGTACTTCCTGGGAGGTAGGGCTAAGAAATAACAAGACAGGACTCTTTCCAGGACCTGTAATTGAAATGAGCACATTTTAAATCCTTTAACAAGCATCTATTGGAGTGTAAGTCTGGTGCCAGCAGCTGCAATAGTTCTAGTTCCAATATTAAAATTATTGCAGTTAAAAAAGTTCATGTTTGGATCTTGGGATCTAGCTGTTGGTTCACCAAGAAGCTGTCCCAGCCCCTGATTTTTGGAGTCCCCTCAATACTCTTAGCTGTGTATCCCTCATGGCCAAAGAGTTTACTTTGAAAATAATTTAAGTATTCAAAACATGCCTGGGTTTCCTTGATATCCCAGCTAGAAATAATTGGATGCTGATTCTATTTTGTTGGTTTTTGAAACTAGGGACACGATTAAAAGAGATGGTCAAGGAGCATTGGTATTATGCCGCTAAGGTGAAAATTTTGGACCAGGGCCACACGAACCAGAGCAAAAGCATTTTCCAAGAATGTTTTCATAAGTCAAGAAATTACTGATCTAGTAGCATTATTCCTATAACCTGCCTGGCAAGGCAGAACCTGGGAAAACAAAGTCTTTAGGTTCTGGGGGAGTGTGATTAAAGGTCTGAGGAGAGAGACCCTCCTGAGGATTAGCCCAATGAGAGTCCACTTGGATGAATCATGCTTCCACAGGCTGCCACTGCTGAAGCGTCATGGTGCTTCACTGATATGTGAGGAAAGATTAGATAATTAGACCACTAAGAAAAAGTTTAGCTATACTGTATGTCACCATACTGTCACCAGAGGCTAACCCATTGGTGCTTTCAATATGGCTGTAGTTGCACTGAGGTGCCTTGCTGATACAGGAGAGGAAACCATGCAAAGGCCAAGAGATTCCCCTAGCATTTAGACCATCATTAGAAGTCTTGTTTCCTATCAAATCAAGTCATAGGTGAAAGGTTTGTAGAAAAGGCAAATGAGAAGTATATCTTTGCATAACTCACTATAATGAACATAATTTGAAAGTAATGCCACCATTTATTTGGTTGACATGATCATTTTCAAAATCAAAGGACAACTATCATCATCATCATTATTATTATTAATAGGGAATGAAGGAAAAAAATCTGTATCCAACTAACTGTTCACTGATATATCTGAACAAGAAAGATCTGTGAGGGATTCCCTGCATTTGCCCCCCCCCCCCAAATAATGAGAATAGTGAATAGTACTTAATCTATATTTCAAGTGTTTCATGGACTTAGAAAGGTATACAAAAACAAACATACATGCAAATATACTCCAACTCTGTCATTCAGTTTCTTAATCTTATTTTCAGTTTCTGACACAAAGACAATAGGAAGAAACCAGACTGAATTTGGAGATCTACAAGAGTTAGCAAAACTTCATTTTTGAGTGTGGGATACTCATTTGGCAGAGTGGAAAGTTTAAAGAATAGGTAGGCTAACAGGACCAAAGAAGAAAATGACAAACCACTCCAATATCTTTGCCAAGAAAACCCCATGAACAGTATTGATGAACTATGGTCCATTGTGTCATGAACAATCAGACACAACAGAATGACTGACCAATAATGGTATCAATAGACTTGAATTTTCTCCTCTGTTGCCATTTCTTTATAAGAGCTTAGGGTATATGCATTTTCGTTTAGAGGAAAGAGAACTAGATTTGAAGTTGAAAGAGCTTGAGCTATGTCCTACTTGGGGGAACATTTCTTCTTGGTTTCAAGTTTCTGCATCTGTAAAATGAAGGTTTGTGTTAGGTGGTCTCTAGGTGCTTCTCATTCTAAACCTTGTTGTCTTCAGCTATAATTGCTGATTTGACAGAGTACAAAAGGTTAATGGGGAAAATGACTGAAGAACCATGAAAACCACCTTATTAAATTTGATCTCATATAGATGGGAAGTGAGAAAACAAATGAAGAAGAGGAAATAGTGGTCTCCTGCAAGGGACAACATGCACGTACACATGCACACACTCATGATGTTTGTCTTTTACTCTCAAAGAAAACCATAACATCAGGGAGGTGATGCCATGACAATCATATGAATTGCATTGAGTGAGGAGGGTACTGTGCTAAGTCACCAACCTCACTTTCTACTCCAGAGTCATCTGGGTCCAAAGGTTAGATATGAATCAGAACAACTGACTGGATGAGAGGCAATCAGGGTTAAGTGACTTGCCCAAGGTGACACAGTAGTAAGTGTCAAGTGTCTGAGACTGGATTTGAACTCCCAACCTCCTGACTCTTAGACCAGATCTCCATCCACTGCATTACCTAGCTGTTCCTAACATGCAAACACACACACACACACACACACACACACATAATGTACTTGACAGGAAGTTTGAGGTGAGGAAAGGAGAGGGGGGAAATGGCTCAAGAGTTAAAAATAATCAAATCAATACTACTACTAAGGAGAGCAGATGTGATGTAGAAAAGCAGAACCAGAGTGGAAAAGAAGCTTAGTAATCTGAGGAATAAGCAATAAGAAATAATACATAGGACTTCAGGCATCTATGTGCCTATATATAAAGTAAAAATTTCTCTGCAATTCTTCAATGAATCTGTGATTTCACTAATGTGGATTTTCCCTCCAGTGGAACAGATTATATAAGTCATTCATGTCTGCTCATCCTTTTTGAACTTACCCATGTTCTCCCAAGGGTCTTCCATAGACCCACTATATAAACCCTTATAAACCCACTATATAAAACCTTCCATATAAACCCACTATACATGATGTTCTGAATATCTTTCTTTAAATCCTTCTATAGTTTGTGGGTTATATTGAATTATTTGGGATGAAACCAGGAAAATAGCCAAGAAGTAATGGGAGTTGTAATTCTTACAGTATGACTTTCTTGCCAAGAACTGTTTTTTTCAAAGTTAAAGTTTTGAGGGCCAACTACTCAATAAGGCATTAGCTTTGTCAGAAATTAAGAAGTCTATAACTATAATTTGCCATCCTCAAGAAGATTCAGAGTCAGATCATTTTACTCACATACTATTAAATATGGGGGTGATACTGAGGTCTGAACAAGTCTTAATAAGCTCAAAACATGACTATTCTAACTGAATATATCTTTGACCAGCAATATCACATACTAGGTGTGTATCCCACAAAAAAAGGGGAAAAGACCTTTCATAGTAGTTCTTTTTGTTATGGCCAAGAACTGGAAATTGAGGCAATGCCCATTAATTGGGAAATGACTGAACAAATTGTGATATACGAATGGAATGGAATACTACTATACTATATTTAGTAATGAACAGGCAGATTTCAGAAACACTTGGAAAGACGTGACCTAATGCTGACTGAAGTGAACAGAGCACATTAAAAACAGCAACAATATGTGATGATCAACTATGATGGACTTAGCACTTCTTAGCAATTCAACAATCAAAGACAGTTCTAAAAGACCTGTAATGGAAAATGTCATCCACATCTAGAGAAAGAACTGTGGAATCTGAATGTGGATAAAAGCATATTATATTTACCTTTTTTATTTTGTTTTTTGATTTTCCCTTCTCATGGCCCCCCCACTGTTTTTCTGAATCTCACAGAGTGACACAATTAGACATGTATAACCTATATCAGAGTGGGGGAGGGAGAAGGGTGGGAGGGAGAAAACTTTACAAAAATGACTACTGAAAATTATCTCTACCTATAATTTGAAAAATAAATAAATGTTTAAAAAAGAACATGGCCATTCTAGTACAAGTACATAATGCCACCAAGTCCGATGCCCCAGACTTTCCTACTACATACCTACTGAGCTTTGGTACAAGCAACAATTGCCTAATGTTCTCTTTTTAATGGTCTTAGAAGATGGAGATGATAAGAAGACTCAGAATGAGTTCAATTCTTGAATGCAAGGTCATTTGATGGAGACCTATCACTTGGCTATATCCTTGACTTATGTGATTTCAGAGAGGAAAAAGCAATGGCATAAAGCTCAAGGTGGCTACCATGGATTAAAGTCTTGCTATGAAAACTTGATATCCTAGAAAAAAATACACACATACACATACATACATACATACACACATATGCATACAAACAAAAACATGCCCACACACAGAGGATGGATAATGTAACAAGTTAATCTTAAACCAAGTATTTGAAAGATTAAGCAATCTGATAATATAGAATGATACAGGGAAAGAGTCGGAGCCCTGAAAACACATTACCCACCACCTGTTTTGTATCATAGTGTTAGTTGGACTCCAAGCTAGCCAAGAGGACAAGGGTGATTAAGTCAACCAACAAGCACTGAGAAGAATCCATTCACCTGGTGCAGATGGACGGTTAACATTAGAAATAAAAAATGAAGGTGAAGTAGTTGTTTCTGTCTTAAGGGTCAAGGAAGTCTTCTGAGAATGCTGCAGCTCAAGAAAGGGACAGGGGAGGAAGGGGAGTCTCTACCTAAAAGGAATGGGAGAGAGCTAAATCCAGGGGAGGGAATACAAGATCTTTAGTGAGCCTACCTAGCTAGAGGCTATTTGGGGGGAAACTATAGCACAATGGAAAGAACACAGAACGTGGAATCAAAGGTCCTGAATTCAAGTCCTGATTCTCTTATTTACTACCTTATAACCTTAGGCAAATCATTTGATCTCTTTAGGTCTCAGTTTTCCCATCCTAATGATGAGGGTGTTGATGATCTTATGATCCTATAAAGGAGAAAGTGATTTCCTGGGCCACCTGGGTTCAGGATTGAGCCAGGATTTGATGCATAATGGACAGCAGATCACTACAAAATTTAAAGCACTATCAGGTCTCCATTTCCCAGGAGACTATTAGCCAGGCCACTCTATCCCCATCCACTTCTAATAGGAAGCCTTCTAGGGGAAAAAAAAGACATTTAAAGAGAGGAACTACAAGAAGTAGTTGGAGAAGCAAGTCACAGACTGTGGTTCTAAAAGGAAGACAGAAGAGGAAGGCATGGAGTCGAATGAGGATTTCATGGAACAATTCTGTCAGTATCATCTCTGAACTCAGGAGTCAAAGTCAAATCTTGACAACCCCAGGTCTGATGTACAATGCTTCAGCAAATCTCCAGCCTATCCTGAGAGACTTCTACTGATTTCTAAAGCTGATGATCCAGAAATCAAGGAGTTTTTTGGTTTTATTTTTTGTTTTGTTCTTACCACTGGACCACTGAGGTAATATTGTCTCTCAAGAGGATTAGTGATGATTAAAAGATTTTTAGATTTTAATTCCCTTTAAAAAGATTGCATTCATGAGTATAGGACAAGGAAGAGTGTGAAACTTTACTATTGTCCTATTATTTCTCCCTTGTTATTTGCATTATTATTGTATCTGAATTAAATGCTTTGATATTGGATTGTGATAAATCATTTGTGAATAGAGAGAGATGCAGGCAATAGGATTGTACCCTGATTTCCACAATTGTTTGCCCAAAACACTATACCCTAGACCTGGCAAAAATATCTGTGGGTTCCTGAGCCAGGGCTTGTCAGATTTCAAGAAGCTTCAATTACATTTTTTTGAATTTACATTTCAATTTACATTTTACATATAATAATCAATAACTTTTTATTGACAATCTCTCACACAAATTATCTTAATCTATTTACTAGGAATTTAAAGTTTCTGAGAATGAGAGATCAGAGATGTAAAAGCAAAGTGCTAAAATGATACTCAGAAAATGTTTAAATACCAAGAGAAAAACTTAAAGCAAATTTGACAAATACTCTGCATTGATGAGACTGTGGCATTCCTAAAGCATATTGTGGTTGACAATGTTCTTTACAGACACTCTCAAAACAATCATGTGAAATAGTACAAATATTAACCTCATTTTATAGAAGAGGAAGTTGAGGTTCAAAGTGCTGAAATGATTTGATTAAAGCTATATTGAAGCTTAAAGGTGGAGTTGAGATTTAATCTCAGGTCTTCTGACTTCAAGTCCAATGCTATGAGCACAAAGATTGTCATTTGTGTTACAAAACAATTAACTTCCATAACTTCATCTTTGAAGTTTTATTTCCAGTCCCACATTCTCTCTTTCTTTGCACTCTATCCCCAGCCCACTGAGCAGGGAAGAAATACAGTCCTTAGCCCATTACTATTTTTCCACATCCCTTCTAGCAATTGTCATTTCCTTTTCTACCATCTTTGTCAATTTCCTGGATATGAAATAGTATCTCAGAATAGTTTTAATTTGCATTCTTATTATTAGTAGTATTTAAAACATTTTTTAAGGTTTTTTGTAAGGCAAACGGAGTTAAATGGCTTGCCCAAGGCCACACAGCTAGGTAATTATTAAGTGTCTGAGACCGGATTTGAACCCAGGTACTCCTGACTCCTGGGCTGGTGCTTTATCCACTGCACCACCTAGCCATCCCAACCTATTTAAAACATTTTTTCCTGAATATTGATAACTTTGATAACTGTTCAGTAGGTCTTATATCTAAATAGCAGCCCTGAGTGAAACAAGGCTGGTGAGCAAAGGCAGCTTACTGTGGCCTCAGTGAATAGGAGCATGGTGAAGCTGAGGTAGGTTTTGCAATAAAAACTAATCTAGTCAACAAGCTTGCATGCCTACCAAAAGGAGTGAATGACAAACTCATGACAATGCATTTGCCACATTCAGAAAAATACCATGCCACCATTATCAGTGCCTATGCTCCCATCATAATGATGACTACTTTGTAGCATTGTTTGAGATCTGGTACTGCTAAGTAGATCTTCATTCTTTCCACTGATTTCCTTGATATTCTTGACTTTTGTTCTAGATAGATTTTATTTTTTCTTTCTAGCTCTATTAAATAATTCTTTGATAACTAGATTTGTATGGTACTGAATAATAAGTACATTGATTTAAGTAATATTGTCATTTTTTTTTTAGGTTTTTTGCAAGGCATTGGGATTAAGTGGCTTGCCTAAGGCCACATGGCTAGATAATTATTGTCTGAGGTCGGATTTGAACTCAGGTATTCCTGACTCCAGGGCCAGTGTTCTGTCTACTACACCACCTAGCGGCCCCCTATTGTCATTTTTATTATATTGGCTCAGTCTACCCGTGAGCAAATAATTTTTCCTAGTTATTTACATCTGACTATTTTTCTGAAAAGTAACATAATTATATATCCATATTATTTCTGTAATGATGATAGTTGACAGGTAGAATCCCCAATACTTTATACAGCTGCTTTTATATAATTGTTTTAAATGGAAATATCTCTTCCTTCTGGATTTTGTTGATAACAGGTGAAAAAAAAAGATTTGCAAAGGTTTATTTTATATCTTACTGTATAAATTTATAATTTAAAACTTATATGGTAAATTATGCTAACAGTTTTCCTGACATGGAATCAGACCTGCATTCCTGATATAAATTGAGCCTGACCATAGTATATGATTTTTGTGATATATTATTATAATCTCTCTGCTAGTGTTTTATTTAATTTTTTGTATCAATATTAGGGAAATTGTCCACAATCTTCTTTCTGTTTTTTCTCTTTGTTGCTTTATGTGTCAAAATGATGTTTATGTAACAGAGAGAATTTGGTATTTTTCCAAGTTTATGTAATATTAAAATTAACTATTCTTTAAAAGTTCGTTAGAATTCTCTTGCAAATTCTTTTGATTCTAAACTTAATTTTCCTTAGGGAGCTCTTTTATGGCTTGTTTAATTCCATATTTCAGTATGTTTCCTCATTACTGTCTCTGTCTTTGGGATTATTTTGTTTCTGATTAATTTTTAATCCATGCCTCAAAGATCCTTTATAAAATGCAGTTTTTTGCATTATGGTTTTAAAAGGATGTATTTAACATTTTTCTTCTTTTCTGCATTTGTTGATGATGATGTTTTAATGCCTATTTCATTTTTGTGAGGGTGTTTTACATATTTTAGAAATGAATATACTCTTCTTTTAGTCCTTTCAATATTCTCCAGAGGTGTATTACATTTAACCTTTCTAGAATTCTATTCATCTACCTGATGTTTTTCTTGTTTATTTTATGTTTAATCTAGATCTGAGAGTAGTAAATTGAGGACTCCTATATTTATTGTCTATTTACTCTTGTAACTCAAGGAACTTTTCCTTCAAGGAGTCAGATGCTATGACTTTTGGTACACACAATCACTATTGTTAATTCATTGTCTATGGTATGCCATAGAAAAATATATTTCCTTGATTATCTCTTTTAATTTGGTATCTTTCTGCTTTTATTTTTTTCTAAGATCATGATTTCTATTCCCAACATTTTTTTAGCTTCTATTGAAACATAAGTGATTCAGCCCCAGTCTCTTAATTTAAAACCTGAGTGTATCTTTTTGTTACAGTTGTGTTTCTTATAAGTAACATATTTTTGAATTCTGGTTTCTAATCTATTTTGCTATCTGCTTCCATTTTATGAGTAAGGTATCCATTTACATTCATAGTTATGATTGCTAATGGGTATTTCCCTCCAAACTATTCTTTTATTATGTATTCTTTTTTAAATATCCTGTCCTTTCCTCAAGAATCTATATTACATTTTACCACTTAATTTACCTTCCTTCTTATTTCCCCCTTCCCCTTTCTTTTATTTTATTTTCCTCTAACTTCCTTATTGAAACTTTTCCAATTTCTACTTTCCTTTTGATTCTAGGATTTTTTAAATGTCTTTAAATATATCTAGACCCTTTTTTGATCATGCTTTTCAATGATTCTTAAATTATCTTTGATATATTTCATGGACAGTTGTTTCTCTTGTGGTATATTTTACATATTCTTCTAATTTTTCGATCTTTAGACTTTTTTTATTGTTTCTTGATATCTGGTGCCATTACTGGCTTCCACTTGACCAACTCTAATTTTTAATGAACTATTTTCTTCAATTAAGTTTTTTTAACCTGTTTTACAATTAGCCAATTCTCATTTTAAGTATTTTTCTTGCACATTATTGTTTTCCCCAAGCTATTAATGTCTTCATAATTTTCTTACATATTATTTCTTTCTCTAATTTACACCCCTTCAATTCTTTTTTTTTTTGACAAGGCAATCGAGGTTATGTAATTTACTCAGGATCAGTAAGTATCTAAGGTCAGATTTAGACTTATGTCCTCCTGACCCCAGGAATGGTACTCTATACTGCTGGCTGTTCTTTAATTGTGTGTGTGTGTGTGTGTGTGTGTGTGTGTGTGTGTGTGTGTGTGTGTTTTAAGGATTTTGCAAGGCAAATGGGGTTAAGTGGCTTGCCCGAGGCCACACAGCTAGGTAATTATTAAGTGTCTGAAACCGGATTTGAACCCAGGTACTCCTGACTCCAAGGCCGGTGCTTTATCCACTATGCCACCTAGCCGCCCTCTTTAATTTTTTTAAAATAATTTTCCTCTTATTAAAAAAAATTGTTCCTTTGGCTCTTTTAGGAATTCTTATTGGGATTTTGTCTAATTTTTTTTTATTTTTTTACTCATAAATGTTTTCAAAGTATTGTCTTCTTCTTAGTTTTTGTCTCAGACTTCCATGTCACCGTAGTAGTTTTTTTATATTCAGTTGTTGTTTTTTCATTGTTTGATCATTTTTTTCAGATTACCTATTGATTTGTACCTCATGTGAGAGTTGGTCTCTGCTCATCTGGGAGGGGATTCTGGCCTGACCCATCTTTTAAGTCTTTCTGCTACTTCACAGATCAACCTGGGAACCTTTAAGAGTTTGCTTTTTTTTTTTTTTTTTTTTTTTTTTTTGCTTCCAAGATGGTATGACCTAAGGAAAATCCATTACCCTTCTGGTTTGTGTTCTGACCCTTATACAAGCAGGGCCTCTTTCCCCAGTCATCACAACCATTCTTCCTTGTCCTTGAACTGTGACCTGGAGGACAAAAACGAACTGATAGATATTCCTCATTCCTGTTTTCAGGGGGAATACAGGGGATCCTGGTGTCTCTTTCTGCCCAGGTGCTTGGTCCCTTTAATGTACCTGAATGTTGGGTTGCTCTTACCACTATTGTTACCAACCAGTACTACTTCTGCTACCATATTACACTTCTGATCAGCCCCCAGATCTCTCTGTCCATCTTCATGAATTGTTCTGGGCTAGAAAAGTGCCTCACTATGATTCTTTCTTGGCTTTTTCATCCAATATTCTGTTTGGAGCATTTTTAAGATCATTTTGCAAGAGATTTTGGGGGAAGAACTGAAGGTAAAGTTGCTAAAGTTTCACTCTCCATCTTGATTTTGCTCATGAACTCATTTTGAAGAAGAAAATGAGGAATTGCTAAATAAAAAGAACATAGTTTTGGACCACCAGACAGAATTGTTTGGCAACAATTGTTTGTCCTGGTGTATCAATAGGTAGCAGTCAGGTAAAGTTTAGCAACCATACTTAGCAAGCATTATATCACTTAGGGATGGGGTTATTAATGTTCAGATTCATGTTTGGTCACAGCCCAAACAAGTGATATTGGTGAAATAATAACATAACAGCAAAAATACCTGTATAGTCCTCCTGAACCTTGACTGAATGTTACTAATTGTAGAAAAGTCCTTTTACTTGTATGATGATAAATTTCATACTGAAATATCAAGTGAACTATAGTTAGTAGTTATAGATAAGGGGAGACAGCAGACTATTGAGCAAAAATCTATTTCAGAGAAAATACAAAGTAAAACCAACCAAATGAAATTGAAAAATAATAAATACATGACTTGTCTGGTATTTGCTTGTTTGTTTTGTTTCTATATTTCATAGTTATGGGTTGTTGAAGGCCCAGCTTGAGAATAGTTTACATGAAAAAGATCTAGGAGGTTGACTTGCCCACACACAGTATAAACATTAATAACACTGTGATCCAGTTGATGAAACATACGATGTCCTCTTAGATGCCCAGATCAAAACAGTCCTATTGTACTTTAATAGTATTACAAACAAAAAAGTTGGAACATGACCAGAGAAAGATAAGCAGGATAGCAAAAAATTTGAAACCTTGCCAAAAGAGGAATAATTTATTGATTGTATTGTTTCATGCACAAAAGATTTGGAGGGCAGGGATTCCAGTCATCTTCAATATTTCCGAGTCTTGTGAAGAAGTGAGCAGATATGTTCTGGTTGGTAGAATCTGGACTAATAGATAAAAAGTACATGAAAGCAGATTTTAATAAATAAATAGAACTTTATAAGGATAAGATCTGTGAAATGATGAAATGAACTTTTTTTCTGAGGTACTGAATTCCCTTTCACTAGATATGTTTTGAAAGAAGGATGACTACTTTCCCAGTGGTATTCCTGAATAGAATTGGTTGAACTTTATAGTTTTTGTTTATCTTTCAATTATAAAATTCTATGATTTGATCAGAGGTTCAGCACACCAAAAAGATAAATAATCAACTAAATAATCACAAATATCTCAACTGAAGTCATACTTCTAATTTATACTGGCATGTGACCTTGAGCAAATCTCTTGAACTCCCAGTCTTTCAAGGGTAGAAGTTGCAGTGGCCCTAATTAGGGCCTCAGTACATTGATGAAATCACAGGTCTAATAGTAATTAATAATAATAGTAATAATACTAATAGTGGAATATGTTTAGGTAAAGTATGTATTTTGGTGTTCTTAAAAATCATAAAGGATTACTAGTAAAACAAATTTAATTCAAATAAAAATACACAATCCACTACCAGCAGAACACAAACTAATTAGTGCCAATTCCTAGAAGTCAGCCTCAAAGAACTAAATAATATGATTTCACTGAAACATGCAATGATTGGTGAAATAATTTAGTAATAAGCAAAGAAACAGGAAAATAGAGATAAGAGTAAATTAAAAATTAAGGGAATGACCTTAAATGTTCCAAAAATATGATTCATTACTAGGGTTTACCACCTTCTAGAAACTGAACTAAAGTGAATAATTATTCATAAAACAAAACATTAATCAAAAGTACAAGAAGAAAAATCGTAAACATTCATTTAGTACTCCATGATGACTGAAACTTATAGGATTCTGTTCTCTGTATCTGAGCTACTTCTTGGATGTAAGTTGGGCTTTTAGAAGTCTGATGAACTTTTTGTACAGTGCTCTTAATGATCCCAGTCTGTTCATTGGAACATCTTTTTAACACAAATGTTCTCCCAGTGATGTTGTATGTTATGAATCTTGGCACAGCTAAATTTCTGATGAATCAAATCTGCCAGTAATGCAAAGAACAATAGGGAGAAAGGATGGAAAGAAATAGCTTAAAGGACACTTTTTTTTCTAGCTGGCACACAATAAATAATACAGGGAGGCTCTAACCTCTAAATTCCAATAGGGAATCCTTTAGGTCACACCTCTGGGAATGTGCTCATATGATTCTTCTTGAATACTTCCAGGAATTCACTGCCTGAGAATGTAAGCCATTCCACCATTCTTTACTAGTGAAATTCTTGATTTTATTTAGCTAAAACTCACTTCTGTCCCAGAAGAGATTTTAGACATCATTTAGTCCAAGACCTTAATTTTACAGATAAGGAAACTGAGATTCAAGAGACAGGATCTTAAGAACTGAGTCATTTAAATCCAGAGGCCTTTTAATTCTACAATCTTGCCTATTCCAGGGAAATGTTTGGGGCATCTAGGTGGTGTAGTGGATAGAGCACTGGCTTTGGAGTCAGGAGGATTTGAGTTCAAATGCAGCCTCAGACATTTGACTCTTACTAGTGGTGTGATCTTGGGAAAGTCACTTAACCCTGATTCTCTCATCCAAGACTATCTCCAGTCGTCCTGATTCACATCTGGCCACTGAATCCAGATAGTTCTGGAGGAGAAAGCAAGACTGGTTACTTAGCACAGCACCCCCCATCACACAAATCCAATTCATGTGCTTGTCATAGCATCACCTCCCTGATATCATGGTCTTCTTTGAAATGAAGGACAGACATTATGACCAGAAAAGGAAAGGAAGTGGGTCAATATGAGGAAAACAACAAATAACCAATTGGTAAGGATGCATTTTTCACACTGCTACCCCCTGAAATAGTAAGAAATCTAGAAAGAGGTTTTTAGTACACTGGGTGACTCATCAGAGTCAACAATGCTTTTAGGGTTATTTTTTAACTCTAGAAACCAAATTGAGCTACACCTTAGAGAGTAAATCCAGAAGTATATGATGATGACACATCATTCTTTCATCAAAATAAACCTCATTAATTAAGGTTTGAAAAGTAATTAAAAAGGGAGGGAGCACACTTCATTCTCAAAAATACAGTCGTTTTCCTGTGTAATCTTTGCCAAAAAAACATAAGGTTGTAGATTGTTTTTAAATGTTTGTTTTAATGAGTTATGCTTTTAGCCTCTGGGAATAATTTCACTGAATAGCTGAGAAACTGTAATGGAGATATCTTTGTTACCACAGTGACAAGTGAAGGCTTTATTTATATATCATTCTGTTCATAAAGATAGATTTGTTTAAACCAAACTCCTTGCTGCATTTAACACATAAAGAATTCACATCATTGGATAGAGAGGTGTGCCATAACTCTTTATCTAAATGTACAACTTAGATGACTGTCTCTGGGTTCCATGGACCTTTATTTCTCATTCCATTTGAAATTGTTCCCCTAGTGATATGGTTTCTCTTTCTGCTTATATCATTTCAAGTATGTAGTTCATATAGGTCAGTACTTATAAAATTTCTGTTGAGGTTAGGTGTATCTCCAAAAGTCCTTAAGCTGTCTGCAGAAAAGAAGAGAGAGAGAGAGGTCTAGGGAGTGTTGCTTTTTTAAAAGTCTTCTGATTAGATGGTTCCTTTTGCCTCAGTAACCATTCTTCTCTAAAATAGCCGCCTCTACACATTGCTGTAATACTTGTAACAAGAACCAAGAAATTACCAGGTCATTCCAAAGAGCTAGATCTTTCAGAATTGAGTCAGTACAAACGACTGGAACAAAGGTGTCACAGAAAGGGTCCAGCTCCAAAAATGTTTCTTGGAGTATACTCTAGCCAGGAGATATTTTCCTGATTATCCCAATATAGAAATCACAGAATCTATGAGTTTGCTGAGAACTTAGAGATCATTTAAAGCAAACTAATGCATGAATACTCTATTCAACATGCCTGAAAAATGTTCATTGAGTCTTTTCTTGTGCCCTTTCAATGATAGACAACTCAATAAATTGCATTGTAACTCTTTCCTTTATTAAGTAGTTCTTATTGAAAAATCTCTCTCCTTTATTTTGGACTTAATATTACCTTTTACAATTCTATTCAGTTCTTATTCTGTTTTCTAATTCTAGTAAGCCTTTCAAATATTTCAAGGTCACACTCATAACCCTTCACTTAGGTTTCGCTCCTTTGGGCACAATAATACCAAGTTAACAACACATATCATGCTTTGTGTTTCTTCATCAGTTTTGCTACCTTCTCTAATTGTGCACCATTTTTAGCTTCCTCTTAAAATGTAGAGCTCAGAATTAATATCAGATCTATCAAAAGGCAAAGTAAAAACTAGGACTGCCCTTGTTTTGAGGATTGTACTTCATTAAACAGAGCAAAAAGTAGGGATGTGGTGGAATGAGATTATCCAGTTTGCAAGAGGCAATTGCTGATTTTTTAGTATGAGAATTTGCAACTCATATATGAACAAATGCTACAAATGAGGTCTTGATTTATTGTTTTGTTGATTATACAGGCATAAGAAAGTGATGGAGCAAATGTCAGTAATGCAGATTAAACTATCAAGTGTATTATGCATACTTTTTTAATTTACAGAGTGCTAGGTATTAAAGATTTAACAGTATACCCCCGATACAAAGTACCATTACCTTTTTTGACAATCAGTAGGAATCTAGGTGGCATAATCAATGGAAAATTGTACTTATAGTCAAGAAGATTTGAATTTGGATACTGCCTCAGTCACTACCGAGGTGCCCTTGGACAAATAAATAAGCCTCTGCAGTCTCAATATCCTCATCCATAAAATGGGAATAGCAATAGTACATACTTCATAGGGTTGTTGTGAGGACCAAGTGAGATCATAATATACAAAGTGCTTTGTAAATTTTAAAGCATTATCTAAATTTTAGCGACTATTATTATTATCTATTATAGAAGTAACAAAACTAATTAGTAATGTTACCATTTTTAATTATAAAGGAAAACTACCATCATTTCCTCATATTTGTAAATATAAAGGAAAGTTAAATTTAAGTGAATTACCTATAGTGACATGAAAGTTTAGACAAAGGAATGAATTCATTTAATAACTATAAAGTGTATGTAAATATATACACAGATATATGCATATATATAGAAACATATACATATATATATATGTATTTATGTCCTATCTCACAATCTTCCCCTTACATAATCTCTTAAAAAATTGAAACTCAAATCAACCTTACAAGAATAAATCTTTGTCAGAGTTAGGGAAAGGGGAATTTATTTTTATATGGATGACAGAAGAATTAATAGCTGAAGCTAACAAGAAAGAAAGAAAAATTATCTCTCTTGCCAAGGGATTAATAAGTAAAAAATTAGCAACAAAAAGAATGCATACTTTCAATTTATTAAGAAACAAGTTGTCAATTAAAAATAAATCACTGTTTGTGTGTCTGTTTCTGTGTCTGTGTGTGTGTGTGTGTGTGTGTGTGTGTATATGTTGTCTTTGATGAGATTAACCAGATTGGACTAACCATAGAAGGGAAAGAGAATCTATTGAAGATGCAGCCAAAGAATTATTCCTTAACTCTTTTTTTTTTGGAAAAGATGTGGGGGACTGGGACAACACACATCTGTAAACCAATAAAACTAAATCTTTGATTAAGCTCTTAAACAAGAACCATGACAATTCATTGAGTCACTATAATTATACAATCCAGGGATAAAAATATCCCCATTTTATCATTTGGTTGCCTGAATAACCTCCTGATACTCATTTGTTCCATATTACATTTCAGCAAAATTCCACTTTTTTTCTTTATTTCAGGAATTCCAGATTATATTAGTTAACTCATTTCCTTATTTCTCCCATTGAAATCCTATGAAAGATCATACCATTTCTTTTCTCCTTTTTTCTCATGCTTTAAGTACTTTTGGGCTTTAAAGGAAAGTAATAAGAAACAAATGTGCCTGTCACAAAAATATTTGTGCCTTTACTTAATTCCTCCATTATACTCTGATATCCTTAAAGATAAGAACTACACCTTATCAAATTTTTACGTGCCCCAGAATTTATTGCAGAGAATTTGATACTTGCATGAATTCTCTGTATTGACCTTCATATTTCAAAGGTCTGTGAGTCTTACTTCAATGACCCAAACCTCAATCCCTCCCCTGCTAGGTAGCTGGTCTTCTTTAGCTGGTAACTTGAAAAATTCATCACCCAAAAGCCATCACCCAGCACCAATTCCATTCTTGAAATCTATCTAACTAAATAGATAGATACAGTTTTGACTCTTCTAGCATAACATTTAATAATCCATAGTTGTACCAAAATAATGAATCGGATCAACAAAGGCTCAATACACAATAGGCACTCAATTCTTGAAAGAGGATGAATGAAACTGAATTGGTACCACCTAATGAACTGTCCAGGAGAGAGGGCTTTTTTTGGGGGGGGGGGGAGAAAACCCAGCTCAAGAAAATTTTCTAGAAAATACTTAGGATCTTCCAGTTATGGGTATCATTAATAACAGATATTAAAAGGGATGTGGAAATATTGGGACATTAATACACTTTTTGGAAGAACTGTGAACTGATCTGAACAGCAATCTAAAATTATGTCCTAAGAATTAGAAAGCTATCCTCTGACCCAGTGGTACCTCTTTTATGTCTATTTCCCACAGTAATTAGGGGAAAAAGGAAAAGAATTTATATGTTCTAAAATACTTACAGTAGAAAGAACTGGAAATTGGGAAAGGCCTAAACAAATTGTGGTATATAATTGTGAAGGAATACTACTATTGTGCTATAAGAAATAATGAGCAGGTTGTAGAAAAATATGGAAAGAATTGAATGAAATAATGAAGAATAAAATAAGCAGAGCCAATAGATCATTGTATACAGTAATTAGCAATATTGTTCAGTGAATAACTGAATGTCTAAGCTATTCTGAGTATTATATTCACATCACCTCCAAAGGACCTAAGAAAGGTGATGCCATCACATCCATAGAAAGAAAGGATAAATAGAGGTATGCATAGCATGGTTTTACATTTGCAAAGCAATAAATTATATCTTTTGGGGGAAAATACTAGGTGAACTATTTTGCATGTGCTAGCCATAATTTTTCACTCATTTTAAGCTCCATGTTCCCCTATATGTTGTACTGATAGAGGACAGAGAATGGATTTAACTAGAATAGCAAACAGTCAAGGGGCAACTAGATGGCACACTGGATAGAGCATTAGGCTTGGAATCAGAAAGATTCATTTTTATGAGTTAAAAATCTCACTCCAGACATTGTGTGTATGAAATTTTTTTTAGGTTTTTGCAATATAAATGGGGTTAAATGGCTTGCCCAAGGCCACACAGCTAGGTAATTATTAAGTTCTGAGGCCAGATTTGAATTCAGGTCCTCTAGACTCCAGGGCCTGTGCTCTAAGTGGGCATGAAACTTAACCCTATTTGCCTCAGTTTCATCATTTATAAAATGAACTAGAGAAATTGGAAAACCACTTCTGTATCTTTGTCAAGAGAATCCCAAATGAGGAAATAAAAAAGTCAGATGACCAAAAAGACTGTACAACAACAAGGGAACACCCAAATTCTCATCAAATGTAGAAATTCCTTCTACAAATGCAATTACTGCTCCAAAATTTACTATTAGAGACTTCCTAAAGCATTAATAAGTTGATTTGCCCAGGGACACAGAGCCAACACTTCAACATCTTGACGTTAAGGCTGGCCTTCTACCAGCCCATGCTGCCTCTCTTTACTTGTTTTGATACCTGCATGAATTCTCAGTTTCATTAGTTCCTCTTCTAGAAGAGATTACAACTCAAAGGAGACTTCAATCTCATCTAATCCTAGTCTATGACTGTTCATAATACTACTGTAAAGAATTATTCAAAACTTTTCTCAGATTTCTTTTAATATTTTATGGATTTCAAAGCATTCAAGGGGTCCATTCCTTATTTCCTATCAAGTCCCAATCCTTTTCCTAGTCTTTGATGATACTTTTTTACATCACTTCTCAAATGCAATGCTAAAGTCAACCTTAACATTTTATGCATCTTTCCATTGCTCTTTAAGTCTGCTGAAATTTTGATTCTCTTATGGTCATATGATTCACAATCATATAGTATCCCCAAAAGAATATGTTTTTAAAATATGTTTTTCTCATAAGATGTAGAATGGCTGAATAAATTATGGTCTATGATATTATTACAACATAAGAAATAATGAATATATTAGATCCAGAGAAACCAAGGAGGACTTATATGAAGTTGTACAGAATGAAGAAATAGAACCACTGCAATGACTATAATGACTATAAAAATGTAAAGTACTGAAAGATTTAAAAGTACTTATCAATGAAATGATTAATCACAACTGGACAATCTGATGATGAAGCATGTTTTTACCTCCTAGCAGAGAGATGATGGAATAGAAATGCAGAATAAGACATGCATGTTCTTGATTTTATTTTTTTATTTGTTAAATTATAAACTGATAAAACATCAACTAAAATGAGCATTTAAACAGACAAAATAAAATAGAATTGTGAAACTGTGACTTTCTATTGTGTACAGCATACTTTTTTTAAAGTACATAATAGACTCAAAATATAACTTTTAAACTATGACTCTAGGCTTTCTATTCTTTCATGAGTATTTAAAAACATGTTTCAATAAAGTGCTTTACATATTTTTTTCTTTTTTGAGTCAATTCTATCCCTAGTTCTTCTCTCTCTCTCTCTCTCCCTAATAAGCCCTTTCCCCTTTTGATAAAAAAGAAAACCAAAACTTTTATAATAAATATTCATGATCAAGCCAAAAATAACCCTTTACACATTTACTATGTCCCAAAATAGACAAGGTATATATTTTCAGGTGTATTGATTTGTTTTGCTTGGTATATTTATTTGGTTTATATTCTATTTTGAGGTTGGAGAGATGGTAGGTAGTAAAAGTAACGATAATCATGGATATAGAATTGGGACTAACTTGGACTTGGGGAAACAGATGAAGAATTTATGTTGCAATCAGTATCCCCAAAGTAGAAAGTACATAAAGTATCTTATATATGGTACTACATGTAACTGCATGAATTATATGTGACTTCTGTTTGGTCTACTTATGTAACTAATGCAAGACTATGTGTGTATATGTATCTATGTAGGTATATAAACATATATATGCATATGAATCAATTCTAAGTCCTTGCTCTACTATATGTATTTAATTAGGATATTATTATTATTTCCTACTTGCATGTATCTGGAATAACTGCCTGGGACAATCCTATATGAAAACTAGAAGGTGTTTTTGATGAGTACCTGCAGCTAGGTATGTTTCTGTACCTGTATACCAGGTGGGATTTGTAGAGCCTGAAAATTTTTAATTTAGGAGAAAGTGAAAAGAGAACTTTTTTTTTTCATCCTCTGCAAAGAAAAAAAAGAAAAAAGTTTTCTTCATAAGCTACAATTACCTTCTTTTTTAAAGTTTGTTTTTTTTAATGAAAACTACAAAGTCAGTTATATGGTCCAGTGGATAGACAGCCACTGCTGAGTCAGAAGATTCATCTTCTTAAATTAAAATGCTACCTCAGACACTAACTAACTGTGTGACCCTAAACAAGCCACTTAACCCTGTTTGCTTCAATTTTCTCATCTGAAAATGTAACAGAGAAGGAAATGGCAAAGCAATCCAAGATCTTTAAAAAGAAAAACCCCCATAAAAATTAAAATTCCAAATGGGATCCCAAAGAGTCAGACATAACTGAAACTGTACAACAAAATGAAAATAGCCACATGGCATTACCAGTGCTGCAAAAAAGGAAGTTTCTTTTTGCCTTTGGAGTAGGGGGCATAAAACTAAACTAACTTCACTAGTTCTATAATCTACTTCTCTGAGAAGAACCTGTGCCTCATCCTTCTAATCAACTGTCACTTCTGACATTTTAGCAAGAATGTGGTTCACTTCCCCTGTGACATTTTTGTTGGACAAAAGTGTGACATTAAACATGTCAACAGTTAAATAGATAATTGTAAGTGACATCAAAACTAAGTGACTTTATCTTTATCATTTCCCTTTTCACCACTACTTTGTGGAAGTGAAAGATCACGTGGAGTTGAGTCCATGTACTTGTATCTTTTTTGTTGGTCTTGTTCATTCATTTCAGTCATGTTTGGCTCTTTATGACACTATTTGGAGTTTTTTGGGCAAAGATACTGGAGTGGTTGGCCATTTACTTCTCCAGTTCATTTTTTAGATAAGGAACTGAGGCAAACTGGATTAAGTGACTAGTCCAGAGTAACAGAAAATGAGTCTTCCATGGGGCAGCTAGGTGGCACAGTGGATAAAGCACCAGCCCTGGAGTCAGGAGTACCTGGGTTCAAATCTGGTCTCAGACACTTAATAATTACCTAGCTGTGTGGTCTTAGGCAAGCCACTTAACCCCATTTGCCTTGCAAAAAAAAAAAAACCCTAAAAAAAAAATGAATCTTCCTTATTGCAAGCCCCATGCTCCATCTCGTGCACCACTAGCTGCCTCCTATCTGCTTTACCTTGTCCATAAAAAACAATAAAACAAAAAACAAGCAATAACCGACCAACCTCATAATTTCTCCTGGTGATTTACTAGATTGGTCCCCAGACAATAGATAAGGAGTCATTCCAACTTGGTAGGATCTTGCAGAGCTTGGAACTAATGACAAAATCTTCCAGGTCCTAGAGTCACCTCTAAGTCACAATGTAACTTAATAAGAAAACTAAAAAATTTTGTATACATGTAAGCCCCTTCATCCTAGGTAACTCTGAAATGGACAGAAGAAAAGTAGAAGTTTGCTGGGATTTTTTCCTCTTTTGAACTTCTTACACTACAGTAAAAATCAAGGAGTCTTCATTCTTCCCCTATGAAATTCATGACTTGGCTATGAATACATTCACTTTTTGTTCTCTTGATTTGCCACCACATTTACCCTACCACATCAAAGAGCTGTTCAAATGCTTTACTTGAGGCAAACTATAATTTTCTTTATACTTAATGCTTACCAACAACACCTCATAAAGTTATTTGTTTTGTTGCTATCTAGCTGCTCTATGTATATCTTCCTGTATACATTCAAAATCTACATTTTCCATTAAGTGAATTATCCTTTGTTCAGAGATTCTGCCCCTGATAAAACTTGCATACATGCCCGACTACTTCCTAAAACTACTAAAGGATTGCCACCTGAATCATTCCTTAAAATGCATAAAAGCATTTCAAAAAAAAAATTTTCTCAATCACAAAGATGACAGTAAGTAGCTTTTGCCCTACTTTTACTGTCACAGATAATGAGATGACCAAGAAGGTATTTTCAAAGTTTATTTACTGCAAATGTGGAATACATGGTTAACTTGTCATTGCTTGGATTTGTAAAAATCAGGATGGAAGCAACAAATATGCTTATGTTCTACAATCCAACAATTCCCTAAAGATAAGCTTCCACTGGTCTGACATGTCTAGCTATAGAGTCTAATTTCTGAAACTTTGCCCTGACTATTAAGGGCCTACTTCCTATGGCATCATGCTGAGTGAAAAGAAAATGAGACCCCCCCCGAAAAAAATCAAATCTAAATAAATATTTCCTAATAACAAAAGGACTGGAACACTTTTTTTTGCTGAACTGCCACCAATCAAGGAGGAAGGATTGGGTAACTTAGAAAATACCTACCAATTATAATTACATAGACAGAGAAATTTAAAAACAGTATGATGACAAAAAAAAATGGAAATATGGGAACTGAGTGGTGGAGTGGATAGAGTTCTGGACCTGGAAACAGAAGTTAAAAAAACAGCAGCTCTAACCACAATCACACATCCCCTGCTCCCATTCAGTAAACTGTGCTAAGTAATGAAGTACAAAGAAAGGCAAAGTCTCTGTTCTCAAGGAGCTCACAGTCCACTGAGGGAGACAAGGTACAAACTATGGTTGTTATTGTCATTTAATCATTTCGGTCACGTCTGATTCTTTATGCTCCATTTCAGGTTCCCTTGGCATGGATACTAGGGGTTTACCGTTTCCTTCTCTGAATCATTTTACAAATAAGGAAACTAAGGCAAACAAGGTTAAATGATTTGTCCAGGGTCACACAGCCGGCAAGTGTCTGAGGCCAGATTTGACCTAATGAAGATGGGTCTTCTTCACTTCAGGTACAGTATCTATCCACTGAACCATCTAGCAACCCAAATTATGTACAAACAGAATATAGAAATCTAAATTAAACTAATCTCAGAAGGCTGACATTGGCATCAAAGAGAATTAAGAAAGGAAATTTTGGCTTTGATTTAAAGAAAGTCAGGAAAACAAGGAAGCAGAAAAGAAAAAGCATTCTAAACATGGAAGACAGTTTGCAAAAATGCATGGAAATGAGGTAACTGATACAAGGTACAGAAAGGAAATCAATTTAAGGAAGCAATCCCTGGATTGCATAGGTTGTGAAGGAAAGTAAGATGTAAAATGATTTTAAAAGTTAGGAAGAAACTAGATTATGAAGAGCTCTAAAAGTCAAAGATGATCAATAGGGAACCAATAGATGAGTAAAAAATGAGAATGATATGGTCAGATCTGAACTTTAGCAAGATCTTTTAAGCTAGCTCAGTGGGGGGCAGCTAGGTTGCACAGTGGATAGAGCACCGGCCCTGGAGTCAGGAGTACCTAGGTTCAAATCTGGTCTCAGACACTTAATAATTACCTAGCTGTGTGGCCTTGGGCAAGCCACTTAACCCTAATTTGCCTTGTTAAAAAAAAAAAGATAGCTCAGTGGGTTGTGGATTGGAAGTAGTAGAGATGACAAAGGGAGTCTAACCAGAAGGCTGTTGCAATAGTCCAGATGTGAAATGATGATGGTTTGTACCAAGATGGTGGCAGTGTCAGAGGAGAAAACCAGCTTAGACAGAGATGTTAAGTGAAGAGAGAACTGAAGGAAAATCCAAGTTCAAATCTTGCCTTACACTTAATAGACCTGTAACATTAGGAAAACAATTTTTCTGAGCCAGTTTTCTCTGTAAAATGAGCATGATAGCACCTACCTAGGTCAGCTCTTCTTCTGACTCACTCTCCACAGAATACCAAGTCAACAGGTTTAGGCAAGCAACCACACCCCACCTGCCAGCCCCTGAATCATTTTCAGTCTCTCAGAGAAATTCTAAGACAAAATAAAGCATATAGCAGAGGTTCTCAAGCCAGTCCTGTACAGTCCAGGTCTAGTCCAGAATTTCTACAACTCCAAACTTTGAGTATTGGTAATAAATCCTGTTATTTCTTTATACTCCATTCTTTCTAAAAGCCTTTCTTTCCGTCATGTTTCCAGGTATCCAAACCTAAACTCCTGACACTACTAACAGGAAAGCTTATTTTTAACCAGTGATTCTTAACTTTTTTGGTCTCAGGATCTTTTAAAATCTTTAAAAAATCAAGTATTCCTATTAGCTTTTGTTTATCTGAACTTTATTAATATTTACCACATTAAAACTTTAAACTGATCATTTTTAAAATGTCAGTTCATTAAAATTACCCATTATATGTTCAAATATAAATAAATCCAATTCATTAACATAGCTCTATTTTTTTAAATAGTGAGAAGAGTGACATTCTTTTATATCTTTTTTTTGCAAATCTCTCTAATGTCTGACTTAATAGAAGACAGCTGGATGCTTGTGTCTGCTTCTGCATTCAATCTGTTGCTATGTGTTGTTTTGGTTGAAGAATCTGAAGAAAATCTTGCCTCCCACAGATACAGAATTGGAAAAAAAAGAGAAGTATTTTCATAGACTTTTCAGATAATTATGGATATTCTTCTATGATACCACACCAAAACTCATGAGGGAGTTTCTTTCAATTTAATTGCAGTGGAATCTGAAACCATACCAAGGAAATTTTCTTAATCTGTTACATTAAAACCCATTGTTCTGTCTTATATTTTGAATGAATTCATGCATAATCCTCCACTGGTCATTTGAAAAATATAGGTTTACTGGGTTATGCTGGCACCTTGACATATTTCCCTATGTAATAGTAAAAAATCCCATTCTTAAATCATACTGTCAATCTCATCAGGAACATTTTTCTGTATTGAGAAGTTATAAAACCCACAGTGGTGGAAACAGGTTTTCCAAAATTCTAATTTTTGCCTGAAGGCTCAAATGTTAACTTTGGCAATAAATACTATCAGTTGTTCTCAAAGTGGCAAGGCTCCCTACATTTTGGAATAAGTGTCTGCCAAATACCCAAGAATGAATAATCATTGTTTGTCTGTCAGTCTTTCTCTCAAGTAACAATGGTGTCGCGTGGAAAAAGCAGGCAGGCAGTTCAACTCACAAGTCAAACAGTCCCACAGACAAGACAACCATCAACCTTCAGCTGGCAGCACAAGTGCTTCAAGCCTGCTTCCTATTGCATCCCCAGAATATCAAAGTCAAATACTCAAGGCTCAAGATTTTACTAAAATTAATGATTTGTATTGCTTCATCAAAGATATTTTCAAATCAATATGGCATTGACTGACTGATTAGTTTTGAATTTCTTTGCTGAAAGAATACAATGGTTCCAGTACAGGTTGGGGTTGCTGCTTTGTTTCATCTTGTTGCTTAGTCATTTTTCAGTTGTGTCCAAGTCTTTATGATCCTTTTTTTTTAATTTTTTGGTTTTCTTTTTGCAAGGCAATGGGGTTAAGTGGCTTGCCCAAGGCCATAAAGCTAGGTAATTATGAAGTATCTGAGGCTGGAGTTGAACTCAGGTACTCCTGACTTCAGGGCTGGTGCTCTACCCACTGCGCCACCTAGCTGCCCCCTTTATGATCCCTTTTAAAGTTCAGGGTCATGCAGTGACGGGGTAGCAGGTGAGGCAAAGCTGAGTCTCATCTCTGATGGGGAAAGGTTGAATGCATATACCAAGCCATGTCACCCTCATCTCACATCCCTGAACTTCATGTCAAAGATACTCAAGTGTTTTCACACTTATCCAATTCCTTTTCCAGTTGGGGAAACTGAGGCAAACAGTGTTAAATGACTCACCCATCATCAATCAGCTAGTCAATATCAGAGCCTGAACTTGAATTCATGAAGAGAAGCCTTCCTGACTCTAGGCCCAGTACTCATGTACCCAGTACTACTATGCCATCCAGCTGCCCCATGTTTCATGTTGAAGTAGCAACAATTTTATTCACTATCGACAGTTGTTCAAGAATAAAACAAGAGATTAAAAAAAATTGCAACACTGATTATGTAAGTATCACTTGTTTTGCCAAACACTGACATAAAAGATTTTCTTAAATGATTATTTAGTGTTGATACCAGATGAACAGTGTAAAAACAGCAAGTCTGGCCACATCTGTACATTCTTCCATCTGTAAGGCAAAAATATAATTCTGCAGATGATACATTAACTCAGTCTTCAGGTTAATCTTTCACTCATTGGTCACATAATTTCTATAAAACTCCGCCATAATCATTAGAAAATGAGAGTGAAAAAAGGCAAATAACATCTTAGGATCATTATGAAAATGGTTTTGACCTCTAAGACCCCTGAAGGGTTCTTGGACACTACCAGCTTTCAGAATTATCTCTGACAATGAGTAATTGCCTAGAATCAGATGGTATTCCAAATTCTTTGAGATAAGAAACCTATAAATAGTGAAGGAACTTATAATACCCACTTAGAAAATATAATTCCTGGCAAACCCCTTTCTCTGTATTTATTGATAAAACCCCAGTCAGCTCTGAAATGATTTCTCTTCTTCACTTTTGGCATGTAAGTCTCCTTCCCCTCAATTAGTTCACTATAAACTTCACAAGTACATATTTGAAATGTAAACCTCACAAATCTGTCCTTGAAATATAAATCTTAAAAGTGGATAAGGCAAATGAATAATTTTGGATTTCTGTCTCCTTTTTCATGGCAAATCCAAAAGTGGTATTCCTTTTCTTTATCTCTGATGCAACTAGAAAATGTGTTTTAGGAAATGTCTATTATTTGCTCAGATTTAATTGAGAAACTCTAAACTTCTGCTGAAGTATTATTTTGTTGGTTTTTAAATATTTTATTTTTATAATTACATGTAAAACAATTTTTAACATTTTTTTTAAAAGTTTGTGCTCCAAATGTTCTTTCCCTTCCTCCCTCATTGAGAAGGCAAACAATTTGCCATAGGTTATACAATTGCAAAACATATTTCCACATCAGTCATATTGTGAAAGAAAGTAAAAACAAAAAACAAAGTAAACAAAAGAAAGCTTCTGTTTCCATTTCAATTTCCATCAGTTCCTTCTCTGGAAGTGATAAGTATTTTTCATCATAAATCCTTCAGTACTGTCTTGGATTGTTATATTACTCAGAATCACTGTCATTTATAGTTGAACATTGGTGATGCTAGGTGCATAGTGGATACAGCACCAGCCCTGGAGACAGGAGTACCCAAGTTCAAATCCAACCTCAGATATTTAATAATTGCCTAGCTGTGTGACCTTGGGCAAGTTACTTAACCCCTTTGCCTTAAATAAATTTTTAAAAATACCTATAGTTGAACATATTACAATATTGCCATTACCAGGTACAATGTTCTCTTGGTTCTACTCACTTTACTTTGCATCAGTTTATATAAGTCTTTCTGGGTTTTTCTGAAACATGCAAAATCTCTCAAAAAGTTGTGAGAAGAGTAGTAGATCACATGTGCTACATGCTTAATGAACTTTAAATCATCATGTAAAGACTAACTATTCTTGTAAGCCTAAGTAAGTAGACTTGCTATCTTTTGTTTCAAAGTGTTTTATATTCAATAGACAGTTACTAAACATTTGTTGAATCGAATTTAGTAAAAAAAAAGAAAGATAACTGTAAAGGTGTAAGGGAAAAGCCCAATGAATGTTCCAGCTATCTCTTCCTGTCCAAAGGAAAATATCTACATGAAAAAGTAATGCTTTCCCAGTATTTTCAAAATTCTTATTTTAGAAAGCTAAGAGGATAGCTAGGTATCTGAGGAACCAAACTTGTCCAATATCTATTCTACTACTTCCTTGCTCTAAGTGACTAATAGACTAGGATGGGATCTGTAGTTTTATTGGTAAAAAGAAAACCTAAGCGAGGAAATTCTCTTTCAGTAAAGGTGGGTATCTTCTCTGTAAATCTGACCAAGAAGGTCAGAAATTAAGTGAACTGTCCAAGATCATGAAGTTCAAATGGGTCAATGGCAGGACTTCAATCTAAGTCTTCCTGCATGACTGTTGCCTCTCATATTGATTTTAAGAGTTCATATTAACATAGGAATTTACACTTTATAGAGCATTTTCCTCACAACAGACTTAAAAAAGTATTTATATCATTATTCCCATTTTAAATATGAGGTATATAAAAATTGATCAGAATCACAAAGCTAATAAGTAGTAAAACTACTCTTTGAAACAATTTTTTAAAGCTGTCAGATACTTTTTCCCATATGCTGCCATCATTTTACTTTAAGGACTTTGATTAATTCTTTTAGGTCCCATGTTCCCACTTACTCTGTTTTGGCAAACCTTTGAATCAGGTACTAAAACAAGTTCAAATTTTTATATTTTGTCTTCCCTGACCATATTTACTTCTTTTCCTTTCCCTAATTGTTTTCATCGTTGAGATTTTCTATCCTGCCACTACCTTTTACAAATTTCTCTTCTTTAGTCCACTCAGGGTCACCCTTTTTTCCCGTCTTAATTACCCTGATTTTTTTTCACCTCCAATACCTCTTCAGTGATTTTACTTCTAGGTGCCTATGTCTAATCAATCTTTCACAAAGCATTGATTAAACATAGACTATATCCAGGTATTGGAGATGCAAATACAAAAAATTGAAATAATCACTACTTTCAAGTGATATTAAAGAGGGTGGTGGTGAGGAAAGACAATAAGAACAAATAGATGTGTGCATCTTTGTATGTCCTCATAACCATATATGAGTATATAGTCAATATTGACTATATAAGTGTATGTATGTGTGTGTATATGTATTCACCTTCCACACACAAATGCTCTGTTTATCTGCCTACACTTTCCTCCTCCGATCCTTTGCTATTTATGTAGCACTATGTTCCTTTTCCCTAGCTGTTACTTCTATCCCATTGATGTATCTAAAGTTTAGACAAATTCTAAATTCTGATCCCTCCAGATTTCTCTTACTAAAATCCTCTCTCCTTTTACACTTATATCTTTTCTATCCTCATTTCTTCTTATTTCTTCTATCCCCTGCCAAATGTTTTGTCCAAAGGAGAATCTGAGCAAAAAAAGAAAAGTCATATGGAAAGACAGGTGGAAGGAGAAGAAAAACAAGGAGATATGGGAAATAGAGAAAGGGACAAAAGAAAAGAAAAGACAATGAAAGATGGAAAGTGAAGTGAAGGAGAGGAGAGGGATAGTTTTTTCCTTCAAGATGGGGGGGTATACACAGGTAAACTGACCTATATTGGAGCATGAACATTAAAAAATAATGTGGGCCAATTGTATCCTAGGAGAGTATTTCAATTGTCCTTTCCTATGAGGGGCTATGCTCTAGCCACATGTACAACCTGAAATAAAAAACCAAACTCTGTTATTGTGTGACCTAAGATAAATCATCACACACTCGGGTCTCTGTTGTTTTGTTCATTTGTTAATAAAATGAAGTTTTAGGCAAGAAATCCTTCAAGTCTGTTTCAGCCAAGGGTGAGCGAGTAAATATTTAAAAATCAGCTGTCCAAAATTTAAACATCATCATTAACATTTTATCCTTTATTTTCTTAAACACAGAAAATTAACAAAGTAATAAACTTCCAATTATTGGTGTCCATTGATTCCAAACTATAATTGCTCACACAGAAAATTTAACAATCAGGTCTCAGGCTGTAGCTGGCTGTCACACACCCTTACTTTCAGCTCTAAACCCTATAATTCTATAATTAGATTATCTATTAAGATAGGTGGCCTCAGACATTCATGAAAGGATATATTGATGCATAGATATCTTTTAGGCTCCTTGTATTTTTCATAATTCTTTTCATAGCATTTTCCAGGTTTAAAATCCTGCTGAGGTAGGATAAAGTACTAAAATCCTTGCTAGAATTAACAATTAAGTTCACAAACAACCTTCCGTCTATACTAAGCACCTTTATTGCACATCATAAGTTTTAGAATTACAAATGTATGCATTTTCCCAACTACAGTTTGGCCAACATCAAATCTAAGAAATCATATGCTTGATAATCCCACATCCTGTTTTTTAAACAGTGGCAGTCTCTGTGATTCTGAAACTCACCATCAGTCAGGAAATGACAAGTGTCTTCAGAGCCAGTTAGCCTTAGTCAAAATTAGCTTCTATATATTTGGGTCTTTTTGCGGAGCATTAAAGAAATCACCTCTTCTCCCCAACCTTCTTCATCAGTCTTTTTTCTTCTCCCTTTAATCCCTCTCCTTCCCTCTCATCCCCTCCTCCTCTCCCTCTCCCCCACCCCATCTCTCTCTCTCTCTCTCTCTCTCTCTCTCTCTCTCTCTCTCTCTCTCTCTCTCTGAATGTGTGTGTGTATCTTTGTCTCCGTCTCTCTCACTATCCCTCTCTCTCAGGGTAAAGAAGAGTTTTCATCATCAATATGAAGTGGTCCATAGCAATTAGTTACACTAGAACCTTAAACTTATATCTGGAGCACAAAACATTAGTTTCAGCATATAATTTCTCACCTAAAAAAAGATGCAAGGATGAAGCTCAAGTATTCCCACTCACTTGTATTTAGATTCCTAAATACAAGGAATTATTGGGTTTCTCATTGGGAAACTTTCATCACTTTAAATGGAGTCTCCTTCAGTCATCTACATATTCTGTCTCTGTGAGGTCCTGGAGTTGGGCTTAAGCTAGCAGATGGAAACAAGTACTCATATTTCCCAACCAAGTCATAATGTAGTTATATAATCTCAGTATTAGATGCTATATGATGTAATGGATAGAACACCAGCCCTGGAGTCAGTAGGACCTGAGTTCACACTTGACCTTAGACTTTTGTCACTTACTAGCTGTGTGAATTTAGGTAAGTCACTTAACCTGATTGCCTCACATCCAGGGCAGTTTCTAGTCATCCTGATTCATATCTGGCCAAGGGATCTAGGTGGCTCTGGAGAAGAAAGTGAGACAGGTGACTTAGCACAGCATCCCCTCATTCAAATCCAATTCATGTACTTGTCATGGCATCACCTCTCCTGATGGTATGAATGAGGACAAACATCATCACCAATATATTAACCTAACTAGTCACTAATAATCCATAATAATACATCCAAACTTCATTTCTTCCAAACTCTAATTCCATATCATCAACTGCCTGTGGTAGATTTGAACCTCTGACATCACCTCTTATCTCTATATAAGTTTTGTTTGTACCTATATATAAGTTGTTACCTCCACTAGAGTGGAAGCTTCTTGAAGCTAGGGTCTGTTTTTGTCTTTCTTATATCCCCTAGAACCAAGCAAGTAAAAGTTACTAAATGTTAGTTGCCCAGAGACTGGTAGAATATATTTTGGAAAAAGAAATGATCTAATGTGCTATTAAGAGCTTTGAGTTAGAAATCATAAATAATTTTCCCTCACATTCCCAAAATTAGCAAGATTTTTGATGTCCTGTGTTTGCATCAAATACAACAGTGCTCTTATTTCCTATGTTCTTGCTACCTGATGTAAAGAGATTGTTCTTTCTGAATCTTTTTGATATTTTTTTCCTACTTCAATATTTAATATTCAAAATATCCCCACCCTTTCTACTTATGTGACTTTGGACAATTTATTGTATGCTAAATACGACTGCAACTTTGTCCATCAGGGACAGTCTTTCTCTTCCTGACCCAAATTACTTATATGTATACTACTACCACTCCCAACTACCAAGTTGAATGTCATTTTATTGGGAGCAGGGATAGTTCTGCTTTGCAACATAATGCCTTGGACAAAGTAGGACCCTAAATAAATATTCTATGTAGGAAAAATGAATACCACTCAACTCCCCTAAGAAACAATTTCCTCATCTGTAAGATGAAAGGGTTGGCATGATGGCTTCCAAGGTCACTTCCACCATCTAAATCCATGATCCAATGATTCTCAGTCACTTGGCTGTAAGATGAGGAAACTGGTATACAATTCTTAGGTTCCTTTTCAGTTCAAAAATCTGTACTCTGTGAGCTCACAAATGAGCATAAAGATTGACTATGACTAAAAAAAATTCATGACCCAATTGCCATCCTCATTATTAATCTCTGTAACTTTAGCTAGCCAGTTTTTGCCTTTTTTAAAATTTGGTAGTATTTATTTGCTCATGATCCTTTTCATAGCTCTCTATAACCCAAGGTCACCTTTATATAACAATGGGCCATTGGGGTCATGATAGGTTAAAATGATTACAGACTACACTGAAACTTGCCTATGTCATGATTTCTATCCCCTTAGGTATGTTCCAGTAATTCAGAAGTATAGTTGACATCATGAGGGATAAGAGAATTCTTTCACTATCGTAGGATCCTCTGAAACAGAAATTTTTTTAATATTGACCCAGGGACCTCAAAGACTGAGTACATCATCAAAAGGGAAATAAATTGGGACCTGAGAAAGATATGGGTTAAGTCAAATCCACAGTCCTCCTTTCCCACATATTAGCCCATGTTCTCATAATGTCACCTACTTAAAATATTTTGGTTTCCTGTCTTGTGCAAAGTGACAAAATGCGTTTGTCATTTTGCCTTTAATTGCATGATGTTCTCCAATTCCTAAAGGATATGGTAAGACCCATAAAACTGCTGATTACCTGGGGGGCTAATTTTCAGACTTCCTGTGAGTTGTTCATAAGGCAACTATCAAGATGAATGAGGTTTTAAATTCAGTTTTCTTGAAATAAATAAGGCTTATTTATTTCTTCTGGTTCTTATAGAGGTATAATTAACTTGAAATATTGCATTCCTTTGCACCAACATTTAGTCTGATTTAGTCTATCGCGAACCTGGAGAGAAATAATTAATTACATCTGGAGAAAAATGACACAGTTAAGACTTATTTGGCATCATCTCTCAAATTATTGGTCCTCAGCATAATTTATTGGTAAGAGATAAGGCTCTCAATTGCCCTCAAAATGAACAGGTCAGAAAATTTGCTTGTGGATAGGCAGAATAACAAAGCTTTCTTTCCGCATAAGATTTTCCCAAAGAGAAACTAACTGTATATGCAGTACCCCAAACTTGTCTATTTAAAACCCTTCCTTTCATGGCAGCATATTAACAGATGGGAGTGTGTAATGAAAACTTAAAAACTTAAAAAACAGCACCAAAGCAATATCAAATAATCTTTAGTGGTAGCCCAATTATACTTTTTTCATCTAAATTTTATATTAACTACGAATTTGGAAAAGTGTGCTCTCTCTTGAAGAAAATTATAAATTTTCAGTATTTCTCCAAAATGATAAAACTTTAGGATGACCTTATAAGTTTATTTATGGGTGGTAGCAGATCCATTCAGACTCTGCAGTCTCCTCTTTCCCTTCTCCCTACCTCTCAAAGTAATACTTGAAAAACTAAAGGATTACTACTGATGATTTTTACTCCGGGGCGGAAATAATCATCTTCATTCCAAGAGTTTTGAAGTCTTAGTGAATGCGCGCCCTACTGGACAGGCAACACAGAAGAGCATTCAAAAAGACACAACTAGAATACGGGAGGGGAAAAAGGAGAAACGTCTTGGGATCAACTTTCTTGGGCCTTAGGACACTTGGAGGGAAAAAAAAATCATCTCAAAAACCTAAGTATGTTGTGAAGGGATCCCATCGGTATTCTAACTTCAAGGAAGAGCACACTTCTCTTCTCTTTAAAGGTTTCACGGGAAGGCGCAATCCAGTTCAAATGCTTGAAAACCCCCCAGCTTTGTCAGGAAACGTGTCCGATTCCAAGCTAAAGTCAGCCTGGCACATCTTTACCGCCCCTCAGGGGCATGGGGAACGCCTGGTGCCCGAAATCTGCTCTACACTTAAATACCGACTTTGAAATTCCCGACTTTTGGAAGCACGTGCGGGCTGCACTGCGCCCCCGCCCCCGCGGGCAGCCCGGCTCCCCACGCACGGCCAGGCCGAGGCCGAGCCCACGCGGGCGGGCGGCGGGCCCGGCAGGCCCCCGGGCGGCCTGGTCCGAGGCCGGGGCCGGCAGGGGCGGCGCCCGCGGGCCTCGGGGCCCCCGCTGGGCGGGGCCGGCGGCTCCGGCACGCGCGGGTCGCCTCGCCCCGCCCCCTCAGAAGCGGCTCTCTTCCTCCTCCACCGCGCGGTGCAGGCCGGGAAGGAACTTGAGCAGCTGCTTCCGCACGCTGCCCCGGCGGCCCTTGCGGGGCAGGGTCCCGAAGACGCTGAGCACGCCGCCGCCGCCGCCGCCCTCCCACAGCGGCGACCCGGAGCCGCTGCTGCTCGCGCTCGCGCTCGCGTCCCGGGGCCTCCGCGCGCACGCTCTGCGCGGCGCCGCGTCCGCCTCCTTGAGGAAGAAGCACTCGTCCTCCACGCTGGCCCGGCGGCTCAGGGCCTCCTGGCCCGAGTCCTCGCTGTCCGCCGTCGTGGAGCTCCGCCGGCTGCGGCCGCTGCTCGCGCTCGACAGGCGCTCGTGGCCGTTGTGGGGCGCCGCCGCCGGGCACTCCGAGGGCGGCAGAGCGGCCAGGCCCGGGCTGCGGGCCGCGTCACCTGAGGAGCAGACGGGAGAGGGAGCGAGTCAGCGGGGCGCCCCAGCGCGGAGCCGGCCCCGGGGCACGCTCGGACACGGGGCGGCGGGCCGTCACCCCCTTCCTCGGACACGCTTATTCCCAAAGGCGAGGAAGAAGAAAAATAAAGCCAGCATGTATATTACGTCAGCGGCCCATTAAAGCTTTACATGGGGGAATGCAAAGATTTAAAGTAGGTTTTCAAGTTTCTCCAATGAGCGCATTACCACATAGGCACAATAGGTAAATTTTAATGATCTGTCCCTAACGTTGGAAATTTTAAATTCTTCGTTTTTGGAAAACCCATTAAGGAATATGCAGAATACCATCTACACGAATTTCCTAATAATTCTGAGACTTTGCAAAAAAAAAAAAAGTGAATATAAGTAGTGGTGATATACATAAACTTGCGCTTTCTTTTTTTTCCCCACCCAATCTTTGTTCAAGGTAGTCCTTTCTGAAATGTCATCCCTATCCCCGCAACACACATATGTATGGATGGATGTATTAATAAATAAAATTTACTATGTGAATGAATGAAATTGAAAGAACATACTTGTAGACCTCCACCAGCAAATCATGTACAAACAAGATATGTACAAAATAAATTGGGGGTGATGGACAGAAGGTTCTTGGGAAAGTCTTTTTCAGAAGGTGGGTTTTAAGCTGAAACTCGAAGGAAGTCGGGAAAACTACAAGACTTAGGTGGGAAGAAAGAATGCCAGGCAAAAGGGACAGCCAGTACATTAGAGGAGAGGAAGTATCATGTCCAAAGACTATCAAGAAATGTCAGGGAAGCCAGAATCACTGGATCATACAATAGAAAAATGGAGTAAATATGAAAAACCTATTAAGGTCAAAAGAACCAGATTATGAAGGGCTTTAAAAGCCAAAACAGGATTTTATATTTGATTCTGGCAGGAAGCAGGAAGCACTATAGTGAGGGCCATGACATGATCAGACTTGTGGTTTAGGAAAATTAGTTTGGAAACTGAGTGGAGAAATGGAATTGATAGAAACTTGAGGTAGGAAGACCAGCCAAATGGCTAAAACAGTCCAGATGTGAGTCATTACTCAAATCCACCAGTCACTGGTTGCATAACCATTAGTAAATCACCTGAGGTCTCTGAAACTCACTTTAAAAAAATTTTTTTTTGCTCATTTAACGTTCTCTCCAACCTCTTCCCTCTTCCATGTATCCAATATACCAAAGCATATAAACCTAGTGGCTTAGTTTTCAATGAACCTCACTTTCCTAGCTATAAGATGAGTAATAATCGCTCCTCTATTCTGCAGAATTGTTGTGAGGAAATACTTTGTAAACATTAAAGAACTCTATGAATTATCAGTATTATTACTGAATTTTCTATTCTTATATATTTGGACAAGTTCCATATATCTGGTCCATTCTTGTGCACTGGTTAAATGAAAAAGTACTCTAGTTGGTTTTGATTTCATCTTGATAACATATCTGATCTGTGATTAGCAGGATTTATTATACTATGTCCTCAATTTTGGAGTTAGGAAACTGATACCAAATTAATTTACTCAGAATCTCTTCCCTCACTCCAATCCCATGGACTAAATCATCCTTCCTGATCTTTAGAAAGATTCCATTCACTCACTTGATTGGGACTCTAGATTTGACTCCCAAGTCAGGATAATAGGTTGACAGATGCCATAGATCCTCGCAGAAGTTAATTAGGGCAGTTCGGTGCTCCCAAACTGAACAGATGTCCTTAGGGGTCAAGGTTATGGGTACAAACAACAGGTCTTGTGCTCACAGCTAATCAGTGACTCATTTAAGTATTCTTGGGCAAAGAGAGGGTGGGAGGAGGGTAATATTTATTTTTGGTCAGTTCATCTTGAATTCTTTAGGAAATGAAGAAATATTAAGACTGCAAAATAATTTTCATATTCCATCACACTTAGCAATCTTCACACTTAAATATTTCATTAAGGGTTAATTTGTTCTCTCTCTGACAGTGGGGTAGGGGATCAGGGATAGTCTGGTCTATTGAGTTCAGTATTTATAGAATGTTAACTTGAGAAATTCACACACCCCCACAGTTGGTGGTTTGGACAAGCTTTTTTTCTCAAACTACACCAGCCCCAGGAAATGTCAAATTCACAAGTGTTCTTAAACTCAGTCTTTCCCACTCTGAAAGTACAAAATGGCAGGAAATGAAAGATCTATGTTTCAACATTGTCAATTATCCTCTCCCTCTGTTTTTGTCTTGACAGCAAGGTCTAAAGAAGGAAGGGTCCTAAGAGGACATCTGATCCAACCCACATTTGACTAAGAATCTTGATGACAATATAACCAACCAACCAAGTGATCATAAGCTTGAAGACCTTTTGAAGACTTAGATTTATCTCTCAGTTTTACTCCTTCCTATGTGACTATAGGCAAATAAATGAATACATCTTAGCCTTCATTTCCTCCTCTGTAAAATAGGGGAGGTTAGAATTGGTCATAGGATTTAAAAATGGAAAGAACTTTCAAGATCATCTAGTAACACGTCCAAAGGAAAGGGAATACGTATTTATATAGTACCAGACACTGGTAAGTTTACAAATATTACCTCTCCTGATCCTCACAAAAAATTTTCAAGGAAGTTCTATTATTTTCCATATTTTACAGTTGAGGAAACTGAAGCAAAAGAAATTAAATATCTTGTCCAGGGACACAAAGCTAGTAAGTTGTTTGATGCTGGTCAAGTCTTCCTGACTCCTTTCCCATTTCACTAATACCTGAGTCATCTAGCTTTAAAAAGGTAGTAAATCACAAAACCATAATTTTAAAACAAATTTTCTAAATATGCTGCTCTTTCCAATGATATTTTTAATGTCCTTTCCAAATCTAGCTTTTCAAGCGTCTATGATTCTTCATCTTTTCCCAGAGCAGGAAACCAACAAAAAAACCCAGAACGGGTTTTTCTAGATAAAATCTATTCTAGATAAAAATATAATCAAAGTCTATTTCCCAAGTCAAATTGTCATTTAGGACCTATAGAAACACTTTCCACAAATTTTCCCAGTTGTACAACTGAGTACTAAAGAATTGGGAACGGAAGACAATTTTTCAAGTTGCTGTCCTACTGTCTCTACTATAAAAATGTATGTGCTTGCTAGAGAAGGGTAAACTATATCAGTGTTAATAGCCTTCCTTAAAAGACAGTGACCTTAAAACACCTTTTCATCAATTCCTGCTGAAGAGCTTCTGCAAATAATGAGATGAGACTGTGGTTTCTGAGCAGGAAACCAGAATTTACCATGAAGCAGCCGCTGTTCCTGTAACTGCAAAGCTTGCAACTCCACCCATTTTTCCCTCAAGGTTTGCTACAAGAAAAGAGAAAAAAAAATTACTAGTTAGTGAAGAATTCTGAAGAATCTGAAGAAGATATAGAGCTCCAAGGGACATTATAGGTCCTATAGGATCCAGGTCATCAATCCCATTAATTTATATGACAGATGAAGAAAGTAGAGACCGGGGAAGTTACCTTGGACAATGTCTAACCCATAGCTATTAAGTGACAGAAGTGAGCCTGCATTTAATCCACGAACATTTATTAACATCTACTACAAGACAAGCCTTGTGCTGGCCACTGAGCCAAAAGCTCCATTCTAGGAGAAGCACATGTATAGGTTATACCAAACACATATAAAACAGTTAAAAGATAACCTTTGCTGGGAGGGGGCGGGGTGAGAGGAGGGAAGAGGACAGACAAGCTTGAAACCAGCCATTGCAAATAGTGGGGGAAGAGGGCAAAACATTACAAGTAAAGGAAACAGCCGATGGAAAGATAAAGGGAGTGTCACATGTAGGGAACAATAAGAAGGATCAAATAAAAATTCTGGCACATGAAAGGAGTAATGTGTAATAAGGAAGAAAAGTTAGGTTCTCAAGATGTTTACATGCCAATGAGGAAATTTATTTGATCCTCAGAATTAGGTGAGTGACATCATGATCACATCCAAACTTTAGAATAATCATTTTGATGACCTGAACTGAAATTCTCTCATTCTAAGTCTAATGCTCTTTCCACAGCTACATAATGTTGCAGCAGTTTACTGTAAGGAAGTAGGATTTCATAATTAATTAACCCCCTCCCTTTCTGTGTGTATGCATATATATGTAAATGAAAATATTACCAGATGGATCTTTACTTTAGGTTAGTAGTTTTCTTGCATTAAACCTCCCCACTCATGTACAAAGAATCTTGTTAAATAAAGGAAAAGATAGGGAGTTCAAGGGTCATATTTTGGCCCATAAAAATATGTGCCAATAAGATGAAGGCCAAGTTGGGAGCAAGGGATCTTTTTAAACAAAATATGGATGGGGAAGGTATAGCTCAGAAAGCAGAAAGTTAAAGATGAATTCACAGGAAAGTTGTTAAAATTTATTAAAGGCAAATAAACTTATTTCTGAATTTCTTTAGATTCTGCACACTGAACAACCTTAATTTCTCAGGGTCAGATAACTCCACAGTGACATATTTTACAGTATTTGTGTTTGTCAATACACATGTAGTCACATGTGTTGTTGATAATCAAAATAATAAAGAATTTGGCTTGGTTCATTTCTTGTTCTTTCTGGACTAAGACGGTGGTATGAGTCCGCCTCACTGCTCTTGTTGCCAGTTCATCATTGGCTTTACTTGGAGGTCATGCTCAAGGTCCTAGGGCATATAAGGCCCACAGGGAGATTCCACCACCACAATTCTCTAATCCTTCACCTCCTGATATAGAGTAAAACACAACAATTGGAAGACACAGGCTATGAAAAAGGCAGGGGGAAGTTGTAGTTTGCTTTTTTGGCCTTGGAGTTGTGATTTCATTGGTATGGGGATCTTCGGGTGTGGAAATTTCCTCTATTAATGTAGACTGGCAATTAATATGTAATTTAAGAGCCTCATAGTCTTAAAAAAAGATATGGGTTTTAAAGGATTTGCCCAGGATCACATAGCTAGAGTGTGTCAGAGGAGACAAAACCTGAAGCCAGATCTCTGAATCCACAGCTTGGGTCCACCATTCACTAGGCTGTACTGCCTCTCATTTCTGGCTTTACTAACCCGATATTGCAGACCAGAGTTTTCCAGCAAGCTTAAATTAGATTTTTAAGAAAGTTCCATTTGCTAGGACTCAGCAGCATTTTTAAAAAAAAAAACTGCAGAGAATTTTCTAGTTTTATGTCTGTCTCTAAATTCTCCTCTTCTCTGCAGATCCTGTAACTGCCTGTAACAATATTCAGGAGTCTGATTCAAACTCCCATATTGATACAAAAATGAAATGTAGCTTTCTGACTCTGACTTGCATACACACACTCTCTGCATTCCATTAACTCCCTGACTTGCTATGAAAAAATCCAGCATTCACACATTCCTCCAGCATAAAAGGCCCAAAATTTTCCACTCAAAAGCACAGTTACATGGTAATGATGACTTTATTAATAAAAATCATGCCCCCCACCTCTGTTGATGTCATTTTCTATGATAGATGCTTTTCAAAGAGCTTCACACATAATCTCAACTGATCCTCTCCAGCACTGCTGGGAGGTGGACAGAAAAGGTGGTTAACCTCATTCAACAAATGGGGAAACTAAAACTCACAAAATTAAGCAACTTGTCCAAGAGCACAGAATAAAAGCTTCTTTCCAGGTTTCATAATTATTTGTCCAATGGACTATGTTAGTTCCCTAAACTGAAACAAAGATGAGCACTACAAAGAGAGATCAGCTATTGTGTGATCTTAGACAAATCATTAACCTCCTGGGCCTCAGGTTCTTCATCTGTAAAATGAAGATGTTGGAAAGGTCACTTTCCTCTATGATCCCATGACCACCCCATTAGAAACATAGTGTTAAGGGGCAACTAAGGTGGTGCAGTGGATAGAGAACTGGCCCTAGGGTCAGGAGGAGCTGAGTTCAAATGTGATATCAGATACACCTAGCTGTGTGACCTTAGGCAAGTCACTTGATCCCATTTCCTTCCAAAAATAAAAAAAGAGAAAAGAGAAACAAAGACAAAAAGGGTAGCTTTGAAAACACTTTACTGAATTTATGATACATTTTTAAAGCAAGCTATTCACAGTCCTTTATCCCATAAAGAGAGTCCTTGGGCTATAGAAAGACAGTCACAAGCAGATTATAGCAAATTAATGTATCAGTACTGGAACCTAATCAGACCCTATTTAAAGGAATGACCCAGGGAATAGTCTTTTCTTTCATTCTTTGGCAAAGCTGTGACTTCACTTATGGGAGTATTCTGCTAGTGTATACCACAACAATCCTGTGTATTTTCAAGTACTTTTTATTTGCAGATATGTGCTAGAAGCTTGAAATGCAAATATAAAAATTGAAACAATCCTTAATCTTAGGATTGAGGAGCTGACATTCTACTGGAGGGGGTAGTATGTACACATAAAAATGTGGACAGAATAAATATATACAGACTAAATACAAAATTAATACAATTAATCAATTTGGATATATATATATATATATATATATGTAGAATATAGAAAAGGAAGCAATATATAAGGCTAGAAAGATAGATTGAAGAGTATACTATAATGCCAGGTTGCTCTTCAAAATGCCCATCAAATGGGGAATGACTGAACAAATTGTGGTATATGATTGTGGTGGAATACTACTGTGCTAAAAGAAATGATCAACTCAATGATCTTAGAAAAACATGGAAATACTTGCCAGAAATAATGAGGAGCAAAATGAACAGAAATAAGAGAATGCTATATACTATAAGAATAATATTGTATTAAAAAACAGCTTTGAATAAGTTCTTTTGACTATTATAAATATTCAAATTAACTGTAAAGGTCATATGAAGAAAGATACTATCTGCATCCAGAGAAAGAACAGATAATTAAAAGTATGTATAGAATAAATTTGCATACCTGTGTGTATATATACATACATATATGCATGTGTGTATATATGTATGTATGTATATAAAACTATACACACATACACACACCTATTTGTATCTAATGAAAGCATCTGGAGGGAAGAAAAAAAGGAAAAGAAATTTACATAACTTTATTATATATTTAAAGGGAATAGCTAGTTGTACATAATATATTTTCAGTTTTATATTTTTAATTATACTATGTTATGCATATGATCCATAAATTGTAAGAAGAGAAAGATACAATCAAGATAGGTTGTAAAGGGATTTAAAAGTCAATCAGAGGTATTATATTTTATTCTAGAAGCAAGAGAGAGCCACTGAAATATACTGAGAAGGTTGGGGCTGGGGGGGGGCTGACAAATCTGTGCTGCTGGAGGCTTCCCCTTAAGTATTTTAACTTTTTGTGGGTATAATTGTTGTACTTGAACTTATCTATCTGTTATACCTTACTCTCCTCACATAATCTGATTACTTATTTCATCAATAATATTCCTTAGACAACTTTTTGCAAATAAGTCATCATTGGAAATCTGTGATAACTTCCTTGCAAAGAATACTAAATCTTCATCAGGCTCACACATCACCCTCTCCCTTTCCCCCAGGTTCCTCACTCCAAGAGGGCATAGAGTCATATACACAAGTTTATTTAGGCACTTGGGACCTACTTATAACTGCTCCCATTGCTGCAGTCTCAGCCAGCTGAAACCCTGCCCCTGCTCACAACCCTCCGTTCCATAGCAAAAATCAGTGGACTTCAGCTGTAATCAGCTAACTGAAGAAGATGGAGAGACAGTAACTCTACCTGGGGCTGGCACACTCAGCCAGAGCCCTAAGTAAGAGAAACAACTTTGGACAGAACACTAGTCCTCCAAACTCCACAGCCCTGAAGGAAAGGGGACTGCAGCCAACAACAACCTGTCCTATTTCCCCTAGATTTCCCAGACACAGAGAAAAACTGATAGTTTTGAGGTCATAAAATGAGTGATAGAAAAGAAAAAGAAAAAGAAAAAGAAACAAAAGTCATCAAAGATCACAGGAGGAAGAAAACTCAGTTATAAATCTAGAAATAAAGCAGATAAATCAACAGGGAGGATACACAGACACTAAAGAGACTGCATCTTTCTAAATAAACATCATCAGACAAAGGAAACTGAGCCAATGCTTAATGAACCCTGTAAATCCTCAGAAAAGCATGAACCTACAACAGGAAGTTCCCAAATAATTAAAGAATTCAAAATCTCAAGAAAAATTAAAAGGAAACAAATGGCGACATTTATGGTCTGTACAGCAGAAATTACTAACAGAATGGAAAAACATAAATCTGTGATGGTGTGTCTATCTTAAAGAGAGAGAACAACTAATTGGGAATATAAATATACTGAAAATAAAGGACAATTGAGGAAGAAAAGCAAAATGCAATAGTTTTTTTTAAAGCACGTGATCTTTATATATGCAAAATATATTGATCTCAAAGAAATGTTTTTAGAGATAATTCAAAGATCACAGGTCTCCCTGAACATATAAAGTTTAAAAAAACTGCACATCATAATTGCAAGGTATAATCCAAGAAAATTGCCCAGAATTTGTGATTATAGAACAAAGTATTAATTAAAAGAATCCAAAGATCATTTCCAGAAATGCTCTGTGTAGTTTCCCAGATGCAAAGTAGTCACTATTACTTTTATCCAATTCTGGTCTGAATTAAATCAATCAATCAATCAATCAATCAATATTAAGCACTGATTATGTACCAAGCACTGTGAGGCCAAGAATTAGTCGCTGCCCTCAAGGAGCATGTAATCAATTGGGGAGACACCAAGCTAACAAATATATACAAAGCAAGCTATATAGGAGATAAATATGAAGTAATTACCAGAAGGAAGGCACTAGAAATAATAGGGAGTGAGGAAGGCTTCCTATAGAGGGAAGCTTTGTGGGACTTGAAGGAAACCAGGGAGGTCAGAAGTGGCGTCAGAAACAGGGAAAGGTTCCAGGCACAGGGGACAGCTAGAGAGAATTCTAAGAGTCAAGTGATAATGTCTTGTTCTCCAGGCTACTGTCACTGGATCTGAGAATATGTATCAGATTTAGGAATTAATGTTTAAAATTAAGTTTAAAAAATTATCACCTGGACAACAATGTGAAGTCCAGGCAACTAGGATGTCCAGTGGACCTGTGGTCAGGAAGACCTAAGCTCAAATTTAGCCTCAGACACCTACTAGCTGTGTAACCTTGAGCAAAGCACTTAACTGCTGCCTGCCTCAGATTTCTCAAGTGTAAAATTTAGATAATATGACTACTCACCTAACAAAGTTGTGAGATCATCTTGCATATAGCAGGAATTTAAAAAAATGCTTGTTCCTATGAATAATCACAGCTTTCATTCAATTCAATTAGGCATATAGTTACTAACTACCTACATAGTGCTCAAGCATATTGCCTTAGAACACCTCAAAACAAAGGCAAAAATGAAATGAATGAGGTCCTTAAGGAGCTTGTTCTGATATATGGGATAAAACAGATACATAAAATAGAAAACACTGAATATTTTCAGGAGGGACAAAGAACTAATACATTTTAGAAGTCCTGGAGAATCCAGTGTTCTGAACCTCAAAGACCAAGAGAAGTCCCATCCTGGAAGGCAGAAGTTAGGACAAAAATAAAAAGGACTGAGGCAAAACCAAGTTGAGCTGATCACCTCACCCAAAGCACCTCAGGAGTTGGAGACTGGCCCTAAAACAAAAGGCTGGAAGGAGAAGTTAATTTAAGAAGATACAGAGCACTAGAAAAACTACTCCAGAGACACTCAAAAGTTCAACCAAGAAAGAGTAATTCAACAACAAGAACAAGCAGTGACTTAGGATAAAACAGATTTTCCATATGGACATGAGAGAAAAGGTGCAGCAAGATACTTTTTAAATTAGATAAAAGCTAGGAAAGAACAAAAGAAGAATAAATACCTTCAAAAACTAGGAAACCCTAAGTAATAGAGTCCCTGAAAATTAGAACTGACCAAACAAGTCATGAGTAGGCAAAAATTATTAGGAAAAAGAAAATTCAAAAGAATGACAAATAGTAGAAAATATGAGATAGCTGAAATAAAAAGTTACGTGGAAAACAGGTCAAGGAGAAGCAATTTATGAATCATTATACTCCCTAAAAACCTTGACACTATGTTTCTAAAAATCATAAATTAAAACTGCCTAGAACTATTAGAATCCAGGGCAAAGTGAAGACAGAAAATCCACTGATGACCTCCCAAAAGAAACACTCAAAAAGGAAAGTCCTAGGAATGTTACAAGACCCAAATCCTCCATATCAAAAGAAAAAAAAATGCTGTAATTACCTGAAAAAAGTTCAAGCATCAAGTAACCAGATTGACTATCACATAAGACCTGTCTTCTACCAAAGCAATTGAGAGAAGATCATGGAATACAACATTCTAAAAGATAGAAGCTTATGATTAATAATAACACCCTACAAAACTGAACATAATTCTGTTGGGGGGAAAAAGTAGATATTGAACGAAGGGATTCTTAATTGTTTTTGTATCAATGATTCCATTGACATCCAGATGAAGTCTATGGATTCCTTCACAGAATAATATTTTAATAAATAAAAGAAAATACTTTGGATTACAAAAAAATCAGTTATATTAAAAGTTATCTAAATGTATATTTTTTAGTTCTCAGGTTCCAGTTCAAAAACCTCTATTTAAAAGAAATACAGGGCAGCTAGGTGGCACAGTGGATAGAGCACCAGCCTGGGAGTCAGAAGGACCTGAGTTCAAATCTAACCTCAGACACTTAATAATCACCTAGCTGTGTGACCTTGGGCAAGCCACTTTACCCTAATGTCTTGCAAAAACAAAATAAAATACATAACTTTCAAACATTCCTCATGAAAAAACCAGAGTTAAATAGGAACTTTTAAAGGCAAATACAAGAATCAAGAGAAACCCAGAAAGATAAATTTATTTAAGCAACAGACAGAAAGAAGGTATATAATGATGCAGTACAAACATTTTAACCGAAGTAAATTGTGTTCCTTCATATCTTTGATTTTTTTAAAGGTAATGAAGGTGTTAAATAAATAAAGCAAGAGAACCTGGAGGTGGATTAGTTTTATTCTGAAGGGCATTTAAAAGAAGAGAAGAAAGGCTAAAAGCAAGAATACACTAGTGTAGCAAGAGTGATACCTACTCATGTAAGAATCAATGAAAATTTTTTTATGCACAGAAGAGAAAGAGAAAAAAGTTTAGGAGGAAGCACAATCAGCACAGCTTGAAGTAATTTACAGAATACACACACATGCACACGTAGTACACAAGGAAAAAGCTAAAGTGTTATATCCAATCCTCTCATATGTTCAGTCATGTATATGGAAATATCCATAGGGGTGGGGTAGTCTTGAATTTTGGAATAAAAAATAAAATTAAATAGGTAAGTTGAAGTCAGATTGTGGAGGCTTTTTAAAGTCTAAGAAATCATCTTATCCTAGAAACAAAAAGTATCACCTAACTAGAGGTGGTAACTCAGATAGATCAGTACCATAAATATTAATTTGGAAGTTGTGCAAAAAAAATGAATATGAGAAGACATGCAGGGAAATTCATGAATTATTTAAATAGTCCAGGTGAGAGATGCAAAGGACTTGAATTAGAGTGTTAAAGTTGAGAGAAGGGATAAGATATGAGAGATTTTGTTGAACTTAAACTGAAATAACAAAGAAGATTATTAGCTATGATATAGACAATAAATAAATTTGATAGCTGAAAGGAAGGAAAGAATTAAGAATGGCTTCAAGGTTTTTAATTTGGGGTGTCTGTAGGGACAATGATGCCCTTGACCACCCAAAACAAGGAGACTTAAAAGAGTTATGAGTTGATGGGTAAATAGAATTGAGTTTTATTTTTAGTCATATTGCATTTGAGATGATGATGGGAAATCAAGACAGTAAGTTAGCAATGCAGAAAAGAGATTGGGGCAAATCTGTAGATTGGGAGTCATTTGCATTCAAGAGGATAATTGAACTTATCTATAGAATTCTGGAATGCTAAATAATCAGCACAATATTATCTACAACCAGGGGTCTATGGAAGGTCTCATAATTTAAAACAATTCCATCTTCCATTATGACTTTGTTCAGGATGTCTTCCATGTTAGTGATGAATACCTTTGTAAGCACACATCTCAATGTTTTATGCTTCATCTGACATTACTAATCAGAGGGTCATTGAACAGCCTTAACTCCATTAACTCAATCATCAAGAGATCTTGTGTGATTTTTACAGAGGCATAAGAAAGTATTTGTTGGAAGCAAGCCATTAAGGCTGAATTTTATCCTGAGTTAAAATTTTTTGTAATCAAAAAATGTAATCAAATGTTGCATTTACTGTACCATTTCAGTCAATTGTATAAACATTAAAAATATAGTCTGCTGCAGAGAATCATTTATGAAGAGTTTCCTAGTCCCTTCTCATATTTTCATCAAGGATATTCTTAATATTTGTGGATCTCATAAATATAAAGGTGAGAATACAATTAGTAATGTTCTCTCATTTTTTGTGAGTAAATGGATTTCATGATTTTTCCCAGTCCTTTGGTATTTTCCCTTTCCTGAGGTGCATGGTAAAATGAGCCTCAAAGCTCTCAACACTATTTACTCCCATACTGATTTCCTCAGCGTACACTTTGTCTATTCTAATCACTCTTGACTGTCTTCTCAAGTGACCTTTCAAATTCCTCTTCAAACATATGGGCAAATGAAGTGTTAATGTCCAAATCCATTGATTTCTCTAGCACTAATATATAGATAGATCATTAAAGAAACATTGAAAAATTCATTCTACTTTTCATCTCCCTACCATTTTTCTCTTTGAAAACTGGGAATGCAGTCTACTTGAGTCTCACATCAAATTTTCTGTTGATTTTTATACACTTCTACCAGATCTAATTCTGAAGAAATGACATTCTATTCTACTTTTAAATGTCTCTAGCAGAAAGCATTCAGCTTCCCTCTAAGTAATTTTTTTTCCTAGTTTGGAATAATCTTAATTTCCGGGTAATTCATCTCAGTACCTAACCATTATAAAATTTCTAGGACTACCTAAGAGAAAATTATATACAACTCAGCAATTACAGAACATTTTATTTCTGCTTTTTAAATTGGAGTTTTCTTCCACTTCTATATATGTTTTTAGAGATTCTTGAATACTTAAGCAAATTTTTGCCCTTGACTTTCATGTCTCTCCACTTGGTAAAGGGATCAAGTAATTTCTGGCTAAGGCAATTCAGTTGCTATTTGGGCTATTTGGGTTGTTATTTGGATCCACAGTTTTTCATCAGTGCAGAAAATTATAATCAAGGTCACTACTGTTACCTTTTTATATTTTCCCTTTTTGAAATACTGAAGGTTGTTTTGGAAAAGTTAAAATGAAGCTCTTGCTATTCTCAATTTTATTCTTCTAATTTACCATATTTTATCATATCAACACATTGATGATTTTGCTGTGCAAAGACAGCTGATTTAGATGACTCCCACATCAGTAACCAATTATTTCCTATGTGATAAGATTGCTTTGTTCAAAATCTTCAGTCTATATTCTGAAAGTAGCTTTATAATCATGAGACTTCTGGGGAGTAAACTGGCACCTGGTCTCTTTTGTTTCTCATAGTGGAGCCATATTCTCCAACATGATTTGTCCCATCAACCCCCTCCTTTCACTGAAGTTGTTGAATGTAAAAATATATGTTGATGTGTTCTGAAGGATCTTTCCTCATGCCCTGCAACTAGTTATTATTACATAAGCCGAAATTATAATAGTAGCAAATTGTTGAAACCCTTTGATTCAGGGCATGTATCTCAAAGAGATCAAAGACAGAATGGAAATCCCTGTATGTGCAGAAATATTTATGGCATCACTTTATATAGCAGCAAAAACCTGGTAATCAAACAACTGCCCATCAAGTAGGGAAGAGCTGAGAGAAATACTATATATCCAAATAATGGAATATTATCTTGAAAAATGATGAATATGACAGATTCAGAGATATCTCAAAAAGATGTATAAACTACTGCAAAGTGAAATGAACAAAACTCAGAGAATAATTTTCACAGTAACACCTATAATGCAAAGGAGAACAAATTTGAAAGGCTTAGGCACTCTGATCAAGGCCATAATCAATCACAATTTCAGAAGAATGATTAAGTAATTTTCTTTCCATCTCATGGCAAAGTGGTTATGGGCTGGAATTGCAGAATAAGAAATATATCTTCAAATATATATATATGTGTGTGTGTGTGTGTGTGTGTGTGTGTGTGTGTGTGTGTGTGTGTATTCATTTCACTTTATTTCACAATAAGTGAATCATTGATTTGTATCGCCTGTTTATTTTTTATGATGGGGGAATTCTTTGAGGGAAAGGGAGTAGAAAATTTAGAAAGAAATGAGCATTAATAAATCATTTTCCACAGAAGGAAGTTCAAAAGAGGACACAAAAACTTCAGTTTTATTACTCTTGTGTTATATTAATATATACTTTTTAAAATGTTCATAAAAAAAATCACAACTTCATATACAAAAGCCCAAAAAACAGCAGATTACATTTTTGTAACACTATATGCATTTCTGAAACCTGTCTTCACGATCCCATGAAGTAATTCTGAAGACATTGAGGTTTATATAAGTGGTTTGTTTCAAGTCATGTGACAAGAACCAAATGCTAGCCTCAGTCTCCCAACTTTAAGTCTTGTGTTCCTTCTATTACATTTGTTCTCTCTTTGACCTAAGAACTAAATTAGAACTGTTCTTCAAAAACCTGAAGGTGTTTTCTCACACTGAGGATGTCTCTGTTCCATCACTCGTCATCCTCTCTTCATGGATGGTTTATTTTTCCTGGACTACCCTTCCATGAGGTGGACTATGAGGTCCATCAATCGTGTTCCCTTCATGGCCTGTGCCACTCCTCACTTTTTGGACTTCTCTGCCTCCTTGATAGAAATATCCCTCCTCTCTACCTGCCCCACCTGCTGACTTCCTGTCATATATATGGCTTTCCCCCACTAGAATGTCAGCTGACTGACTAAAGTCTTTAAGGAAAATTTCATTTATATCACTAGCAGCATATAGCATAGTGCCTGGTACATAGAAAGCTATGAATAAACTTTTATCTATCTGTACTGAACACTGAATTTATTCCCTGAACTATTCTAAGTATTATGGAAGATACAAGAAAAAAAAAATAGAAGGTCTAGATCCTGTCTTTAGGGTCTTGCAATCAAATAGGGAAAATAAAGCATAGAAATGTATAACTAGGGAACATTATTGATGCTACATACTACTGTGAATAATTAAGGACTAGTCTCTGAGTTTTAGTCTATGAATGTGAGTTTAGGAGGGCGTGGTGACAGACAGAAGGGACCTCTAATCCAACCCCTTCATTTTTCAAATGAAGTAAATAAGATCCAGAGAAATTAAGAAGGCTGCCCAAGGTCAGGCTGGTACTAAGTGGAAAGTAGTAAGAGCGGCACTGCGGGCTTCTGGCCTCTTTTCAGCCAAGGATCTGGCCAGACTCTGCACCTCAACTTCAGGTCCTCGCAGCTCGGGGCAGGCGTGGCCCCCGGAGCCCGCGTGGGGGCACGGCCACGTGCCCGGTGCCAGGGCCCCGCGGGCAGGCCTCACGAGATGGCGCGGGCTTCCCCCATCAAGGCCTCCGTATTGTACTCTGAGGCAGAGGCAGAAGGGAGGCGAGGACAGACAGGAGAGCGGAAGGCGGAGATAGAGGCCAGCAGCGAGGGGGCAAAGACGATGGGGCCGGGGCTGAGAGGAGTCCCGGGATGGCGCGGAGCCGCACAGACAAGGCACAAAGGGCCTCGGGCTGGGGGCGGCCATTAGCAGGAAGCCGGGCCCGGCCCGCTCGGCCCTCCTTCCGGGCGGGGGAGTCATGTGACTTGACGCCCCGCCACCTGGCCAAGGGCCGCACCGGGCCCCGCCGGGTACTTTCAGGGGGCGGGAAGGTCTGGACAATTAAAGGGCAGGAAAAGGCCTTCCGGGGCGGGCCTTCCGGGGCAGCCCTGCCAGGCGCCGCCAATCCGCGAGCGCACAGCCGGCCCCGCCCCCTGCCGCCCCGGCGGGGCCGCTTCCGGCCCGCTCGGGCCCGCATCCTTCCATCAGGGACGACGGTGCGCCACGCGGCCTTAGATTGCCTTACCTTCAGGACCTGCAGCTTGGCCTCCAGCTCCGCCTTTCTCAGGATCATGGTTCCATTCACCGTCTCCAGCCTGCGCGGGGAAAGAGGGGGCATGGCAGCGTTGGAAACGTGCTGCCAGCTCGGCAGCGTGGCCTTACGGCATGGGGGCAACGGCAAAAGCTTGAGCCTGGGACCCAGCTGGGACCTCGCCACCAGGAGGCTCCGGGTATAACTCACTACGCCTACAAACCGCTAGCTAGCCTTTATACTGATGAGTCGTTTAACAAGTAATTAAGAAGCTCAACTACTTCCATACAACCTAGAGAATCTCAGCTGCTGCCCATGGACCCACATTCTGCTACAGAGCCTCAAGTAGCTCCTCTTAGTTCTGGCGCTGGAGAATAATATGACACCCAAATTCTCGGCTCTCGCTTTAAAATTTTCAGATTGGGGGGGGCCTAGGTGGTGCAGTGGATACAGCACTGGCCCTGGAGTTAGGAGTACCTGAGTTCAAATCCAGCCTCAGACACTTAATAATGACCTAAGCCGTGTGGCCTTGTTGGGCAAGCCACTTAACCCCATTGCCTTGCAAAAAAAAAACTTAAAAAAATAAAAACTTCATATGAAACTAGAAAAATCTTACCCTTGAGGGGGAAACTGAAGCAAAATGTTCCATATAATTAACACTTATACATTTTCTCTTATCTAGTCTAAGAAATATTTGAATGGCTAGGTACTAAGATAGCCATCTTGACAGTAATACTCAATGCAGTAGAAAAGCTTACTGAGAGGACAAAAAAAAAATATTGCTCTCTGTAAGACATGTTTAAAGGCAGAATAATCATTTGTTCAAAATTAGATTTGGTGTGTTCTAGTCCAGAGATAGTTAAGTGGTACAGTGGAGAGAGTGCTGGGTCCAGAGTCAGGAAAATTCATCTTCCTAAGTTCAAATCAAGGTGTGACCCTGGACAAGTCATTTAACCCTGTTTGTATCAGTTTCTCATCTGTAAAATGAAGTGGAGAAAGAAATGGCAAATCACTCCAGTATTTTTACCAAGGAAACCCAAATTGGGGTCATGAGGAGTCAGATACAATTGAAATAAATGACAATAACCAATTTAGAGGTAGGTGATGAACTAGGTACTTTCTACAGTTTCCTGCCATCTTGTAAAATTCAATGTTTTTCAGAAGTAAATTTCTGAACTCTTTAGGACTGAATTGCTATAGTATCATGTAGTTAATAAACTTTAAGAAATTAATGTAGTAGCATAGTAATGCAGGCTTGAAGATGGGAAAGACCCAAGTTCAGACCCTGTCTTCTGATGCATTCTGTCTACAGGACCATGGGAAAATTACTCTTAGCATGATATAAGATATCTTACTAAGACAAATTCTTAACGTGAAGACCTATGAAGAGATTTCAGGAGATTCAAGAAATTGGATGGAAAAAAATTACATCTTAATTTTCACTAACCTCAAAGTGAAATTTAACATTTCCTCCAACTGTATGAGAACAAGACTTGGAGAATGGGGTTCTAGGCTTCATAAATCTGACAAAAAAGGCTAAAAAACCCTATCTCTAAAATTATAAAATGCAGAAGAATTGCCAATCTGCATGTATTAGAGGAGTACACAGAAGTTCCATATACCAAAACAGCTTTAAGTGAACTACTTTTACTCTTGTCCGAAGATAGGCTGCTTCGTGTTTTAAGTAAAAGCCATCCTCCTTCCTAGAGGATTTGGTTTTATAAAGGGTTGAATTTACAGACCATTATTTAAGTAAATGTTATCAATTTTAATCAACTATCATAATTGTATTTTGGGTGCTCATATGATATCTAGGTAATGAGCTCTTCCTTGGGCATAATCAAGGCACTTCTGCAGAGACTCAGACTTTTGCAGAGCATAATGACATCACAAAGTGTTCAATGGTTCTCACTTTTTTTTTCAAATGGCAAAGCCATCTATCTGTCCACACCCTCCCATGGCTTGCAACTCAGTACATTATCTAATCAACTTTCCCCACCAACCTTCTACTAGCACTACCAAGGAAGGCAAGTGTCATAGGATTAAAGACTAGATGAGAGCTCAAAAAACATCTAGCTCCATCTCCCCAGTCTTCAAATGAGGAAAATGAGTCACAGAGAGGTGATTAATTACCCAAGGTCACAGTATGTTAAAGATTTGAGATTCAAATCCAGATCCTCTAACTTTAAAATTGTTGCTCTTTCTACTACAGAGTGCATGAAGGGAAATAATATTTTCTCCACTCCACATAAGAGAATATGTTGCTTATCCTCAACAGAAATTAAAGGGGATAATCAGACTTATTTAAGTTTTATTGGCCTGAGTTTCAAACAAAGAAGGACAATATCTCAACATCAGAATCTGGATATCACATTAGGAGGTGGTTTGGTGAAAAGCAATGCTTTCTTTTTTTTAAAAAAAAATTATTTTTTAAGACAATGGGGTTAAGAGTGACTTGCCAAGGTCACACAGCTAGGCAATTATTAAGTGTCTGAGGCCAGATTTGAATTCAGGTCCATTCTCACTCCAAGGCCAGTGCTCTATCCACTGGACCACTTAGCTGACCTCTGCTTTCTTTCTCTTACAAATAAAATATATGCTTTTGAAAAGAAATGATTTGCTTATGACATAGGAGAGGAAAATTAGACTTCCTGATCCTAGGACAAAAAGAACACAAGAGTAAGAGTCAGGAGGCTTGGGTTCCTAATACTAACTCTGTCATTCTGCCAGCCACAGTTTTTGTTTGGGGACCAGTTTTGTCTCCACTGCACAACACTGTCTTTCAAAGGTTCTACACAGGTATAGAAAAGGTACCTGAATTATTCATATGAACTGTTTGTTCTATTGTTTTAAGCAAAACAGGGTTTTTAACCCAGAATTCATGATTTCTAAAATATTTTGATATCTGTATTTAAATATAATATAATATATTCCTTTGCAATCCCATGTACTTTATGCATTTAAAAACATGATTCTTGGAAGGGTTCCAGAGGCTTCATCAGTCTATTGTAGGGCTCCAGGACTCATAAAAAGGTTAAGAAGCCTTACAATATAGCACACCATCTGTGCAAGTTAACCCATCAAAAATCTAAGAAATTCCTTTGAGCCCCCCAAAAACTTGTGTCAAGACTACAGTGTTTAGAATCTTTTAAAATGAAAATGAAATCTAGATACACTGATACCCATAATGTTCATAAAGAATTATTGTAGGATGTATTTATACTTAATGGAAAACGTGCACTGTACTGCCGTTCCCCTTATGCTTTTTTATCAAAAATAATACCAAACAACAAAACTTTTCTATATTAGGTGCTGAATAGTTACCTTAACCTGTTTCCTGCAGATTTTATCAGTTCAACGACTTGTTTGTGAGTAAAACCTTCTGTGTTAACTCCATTGATATTGGCAAGGACATCACCTGGGAGATGCAAAGAAAAAAAGAGAAAATGAGTATTACGCAAAAGCATGGCCTCCCAAGTCTGTATTTCAGACCTAACCAAAAGTTCCTTTTCAATTAAGAAATGAAAGGGAATCAAAATTCATCTCAATTCAACAGTCCTTGGTATGGATGACGGGCACATATGATCAGTCTTTGCTATCAGAAAATTATTACTTGTTAAATTCTTCAAAATAGTCTTCTAGCAATATAAAGGCATATTGGGATAGAGGACAGAGTTTTGGGCTTGGTGTCAAGAAGAGTGATTTCAAATCCTGCCTCTGATATTTGCTAGATAGTATTCTGGTGAAGGAAGACCCTTAGTCTCCGTCCCCTCCTCACATCACATGAATGTAGTATTCTATTCACATACTGCCTGAAAAAAAAAATCAGGATAAGAGATAGTAGGATAGTTACCAGTCTGTAGTCCAGAACGGTAAGCTGGACTTTCCTCGTCTACTTTAAAGATATATGTGTATATCTCAGCCAAATTTTGGTTCTGTAATAGTTGGGTCTGTAAGTATGAAAAGCAAGACTCAGGATTACTATATTAGACTTTCAAATTCATTTGTTACAACCAAAATTTCCCTTCTTAGTTTGCATATAAAGCACATTTTTTTTTTCCCCAAAAAAAATTATACCGGGGACAGTGGCAATTTTAGAAAATCTTTTGTCCTATGCATCAGTGTACATTGTTTTACCAGGGAATGAGCCCCAATCTCATTAAATTTCAAAACTTTAGAAAGAAGGATGCATTGCATAGTTCAAAAGATTAGTTATTCCAACTTTAGAGGACCCTCAAAATATCATCATAGTACATTTTTAATTAATAAATTTCTTCTTATTTGCTAAAGGAACAAGAGTTATGGTCAAAAAGTAAAGAAAAAATCCTCTTCATGTTCATTTCTAGCTGAGGATTTTCTTACCCTAGAATAAAAATATGTAGTTACAGAGAGAAATAAGGAAAGATTGATTATTTTAAATTAGAGTTCCACAAATAATGACGATCTACCCCACATTTATATAGTGGCACAGTATTTGATTCAATTATCTTCATTTCTGAAAGCTTTGTTATGTCTGCCTGGAATACCCACAGACTCATTAGTCAGAGAACTAAATTAGAAGAAGTTATGTTTCTCCTATTATATCAATTTGACAAAAATATTATTTTAATTCGGTGCAGAAACACAGACTATAAATTGGATCAACACATTGTCCCAACATCATAAGCTTAATGAGTTTTTCCCCACCCTCTTGTTTTATGAGGCCTAGTTTTGTATTGATATAAAATAAACAGTTTGATTTTAGCAACTAGTTTAAATATTCCTAATCATAAGTTAGCACATATCAAAACACATCCTATCTAGAAGAAACAACTAAGATCCTCATCAAAGCCTATCCTTTCTTTTTCGTTATATAACATAAGAATCATCAACCAACACAAACATTTCAAATAATAATTACAGCAACAGCTTCCATTTATATGACACTTTAAGATTTGCAAAATGTTTTACCTGTTATCTCATTTTATTCTCTCACTAACCCTACTAGCTAGGTACTTTATTATGCCCATGTAACAGATGAGGAAGCCAAGGCTCACAAAAGTTAAGTGACTGGCCTAGGATTATACAGCTAGTAAATATGAGGCAGGATTGAAACTTCAGTTTTCATGAGTTCAAATGCAGTAGTATATCTCATGTGCCATCTAGACATGCATTTTTTTAGAAAGTCTCAAACCACAGAATTTGAGAGCAGCGAGTTCCTTAGTGGTTCTATAGTTGAACCTATATGAGGCGAACTTCACTATAACTTAACTTGCACTTTATTAGTTACAATGTCAAAACTGTTCAGGCCTGATAGAACTTAGACTATTACATAATTTAATTTCCCCTGCTTCCACTTCTCCACCCTAAACCTAATTCCCTTTCTTCAGAAGCTTCAATACACCAACCCTGGTTTATAAGATAAAAGAATCCATTTCACTTCCCCACCCCACCCTAACCAGATACAGGGTGATACTGCATTCACAAATGGTCTGGGTCTAAGCCAGTTCTCTATCCACTTCACCACCCTCCTTTCCAGGCTGATTGATACTACAGATATTATTTCCCATTCTACATATGAAGAAACTGAGACTTACTGCTTAAGTGATTTACCCAAATTTACATTGTTGGTCCCTAAGTGGGTATTGTTAACCCAGGTTTTCCTAGCTATTTGTTCAATACTCTAGCTACTGTGTAATGCTAACTCTTATGAGCACAGGTTGAGGCACAGTGAAGAAGGGAGGGCCTTATTCTCCTACAAAGATTTCCCAGAGGCAGCCAGTTCATTTTCTCCTCTCCCCTATTTGTAAATGGTCGAAAATAGCCACTTGAAACTAAGTAAAGAGCAAATCATTCCTCATCTTTTTTTCCACATTTGGCCAATAGAATGAATAAACTATAAATTAATTCATGAATTAATAATTAAACTGTAAATAATTAAACTAAATTATACAAACTTAAATAAAATTGTGCAAAGACTGAAGGTTGACATAGTATGGACTTTACTTGAAGGAAGAGACAAGGAATTTTGCTAAAGAATTAATGACAGAGGCTTACTTGAGATAGATAAAAAATATTCATATTACAAATTATTAAGTGATCCTAATCTCTGATGATGATGATGATAAAATTTCCATAAACAGCCCTTTTAGTTATCAGAAGACAAAGATGATCTGCTAACAGAAGACATGGCTTCTCACAAAGTTCTGCTAGAACTTTATATCTCAGTGACCTTGGAAAAAATTTTGAGGCATTTGGGCTAAATGATCTCTGTTCCCCCTCTGTGATAAACTGATAAAAGTTTTACATATTGATATATATGTGTGCAGACACATATGTATATATATATATATATATATATATATATACACACACACACACACACACACACACATGCATACATACACAATTGATATTCATTGTAGAAAGGACCTATGCACAGGAAATAGGGCACTATTTCCTTTAAGAAGGCTTCTTATTTACCATGATTCTGTAGATGATGTCACAAGTCAGTTGATATTTCACACTCCAAAAAGACAACAAAAACTATAGTATCTATGCAGCAAAATAAGAAATTTATCAATTGTATGGATGTATCATGTCCTCAAGACAGGTGGCAGAATCACAATTCAAACAAGTCTGGATTGCACTAATTTAAAGCAAAGGTGACATGAGGGTATCCAATAGACCTTCTTCCACTACCTGGCTTAATTCTTCCTCTTTAGACTTATTCATTGCAGTTAAATTGAGATCATTTCTCTATTTTTTAATACAAGAAAATGGTGTTCTTGTAAGTGCATTTCCTTATTCTAAGAATAAGGACTTTCTAATGCCAGTGAAAAGGACAGGTCACTCTTTCTAAAGGAAAAATGTGTAATGAAAATTGAAGAATCATAGATCTGGGATAGAAAGAAACTCAGAAGTCACCTAATCCAGGTAAGGAAACTGAGACACAGAGAGGCTGAGTGATTTGTTAAAATCACAAAGGTGGGAAAAGGCAGTAAAGGTATTCTAATCCAGGTTCTCCAGCTCCCACATTGATGTTCTTTCTAGCATTTTATACTGTCTCAGGTAATCTAGGCACCACGTGCAAAAAATCTCATTCAGAAACTAGATTAATCTATGATCAAATTAAGCGTATCTCAGTGAAATTCAACAGTCAGTAAAAAAATATAATCTGAAACATTCAACAATATTAAATGTCAGTGGATTCAATTCATTTTTCTCACATTAAGTAAATGCTCAAAATTAAACTTTAAGCATAAATTATTACAAGCCAGTTAGAGTTGCTATTAGTCCTGGGCTTGATCTTTCTGAACCTCAGTGGTCATTCAGCAAGCAAGTTATGGATAGGAAATATCACTAGATAGAAAAAACACTAGATAGAAAAAAAATCTAGATGTTTCCTCCATCACCTATAAAATTAGATAAATTCCCTATAGCTTAGTCATTTATGTTTGTACTCATAGTGTGTATCTATTCAATCCAGTCAACAAACATTTACTCTGAGTCTATTATGAATGGGATGATGCATAGCATTCAAAAACAATATGGTTCCTGTCCTAAAGTTGACATTCTACAGGAGGAATACAGGATGTACACCATTAAGTCATTATCAAGTAATACAATGTAATTTCAAGAAGGAAAGAACAGCTTCCAGGAGTAGAGGTAAAAAGGCTTCCTCTAGAAGCGTCAAAAACCTTTTTCATAATTTAAATTTAAGTATATTCATTATGATCAGATTTGTCTTTGGCATTTTCTACCTTATATGCTTCACTAAAAATCATCAAAATGGAAATAATTAAAACAATGTCACCTATCATTGAGTTTCTTACTAGCATATCTGTACAATATCTCTTAGAGGAAAAAGAACTGGGTTCAAATCCTAGCTGTTACCTTTTTTGACCATGAGCCAGTCACTTAGCTTCCCTGCACATCAGTTTCTTCAATTGGAAAACAGGGTATGGATAAGAGAGTGTGAGACAATTCCTAGTCAGAAATAGGAGACTAACATATAGGACAGAGACTCTGATTTGGAAACCAAGAAATTGAATCCAAATCATGATGCTGATTTGAATTTCCTGTGTGAGTCTGAGCAAATCACTTAACCAAGACTGTTTTGAGGTTTCAATAAGGTGACTTTAAAGTGTTATGTAAATATCAGTCCTTTATTATTATTATTATTATCATTGTCATTATTATTATTAACCTCCAGCCCTCCAGTGATGGCCACATTCCCTAAGTTTTCCACTGCACTGTTGCCATGTTCAAGTTTATAAATTCAAATAGGGGTGTGCTGGTAAATGTTTAATAAATGGACTGGAAAGGGATAGGGGAGAAATAGGTGCAATACTTAAATGTAATCTACATTATTAATACTCTTCAAAGTTCCGACAAAACAAAACAATAAATCAAGCCTTGATCTGTAGCAATTGCTTTTTTTTTCCTGAGGTGTAAATGCTCACAATTAAACTTTAAGCATAAATTCTTACAAGCCAGTTTTAGAACTGGTATCAGCAGAGTCCTGGACTTAATCTTTCTAAGCCTCAGTTTCCTCATTTGTTAAATGAAGGTGACCTCTAACATTACATCTAATTCTAAAGCTATGATTTATTTCTCCAGTTATCATCCAAGGAACCTGAATGATCTCTGCCTTCCTTCATCAGAAGACGTTCAGGTTCCTTGAATAATAAGCTAATGTTTTCAGTCTTATCACTTTGTGATCCCATTTAGTGTTTTTCTTGACAAAGACACTTGAGTAGATTTGCCATTTTCCAACTCATTTTACAGAGGAACTGAGGTCAACAGGATAAAATGACTTGCTCAGGATCACGCAACTAGTAAGTGTCTGAGGCTAGATTTGAACTCAGGAAGATGTGTCTCCTGATCTCCAGACCCAGCATTCTATCCACTGTGCCACTAGCTGCACAAGATTAAGATAAAGATTTAAGGTAAAGAGCAGCTCTCAAATCTTGAAACTTCAGTTGCAGCCTGTCCCGCCTTGGTCTTCCCTTTCTTACCCACCCCAAACCTAATCCAAATGCCACCCTCTTATCCAAGACCAGTTTCCTCATTCTCCAGTTCCCATCACAACATTATTTGAGAGGAACTAACCATGACATCACCTGACACATTTTCTTACTGAAATGTCTAGAAAATTTTTAAACTGCCTACCTGAATTTCAAATCCAAATGTTCCATTATCCTGCTTTTCCACAGTAACCAGCCTTCTGTAATGAAAACACTGCATATGGAGATCAAAACATCATATTTGAACACAAAATTACGATTAAGGAGAACTGTTAAGATTAAGAACAAACTAACACCAATTCCAGTGATTATGTGCATGTGTATATGCATGTACACTTGCGTATTTTTAACAATACTGAGAGTTGAGTCCTTAAATATAGTATGTTGGCAAAAAACAAATGAACATTTTTTCCCTATTTTTTTTACCTCTGTGGCCAGGAGAAGTCACCCAAAGAACTTGATCTGATCAAAGCATTCTGAAAACAGGAAGAAGAAAGTAAAAAAGATGTCAATTTTTAAGTCTATAAAAAAACAGTCCTTAGTTTATAAAACATTTGAGATCATCAAGGAGCTAATTCTATAACTTTTGCTTTGCTCAGTCCCTGAAGTCATTCATCTCTGAAAGGCAGTTCATTCAGTTCTTTATTGAAAGGAAGAACAGACCAGAAGGATCTTATTTTGGTAACAGGAAACAGGCTCAAGTATTCATCTCATAGCACAACATTAAGGCTTCCATAATACCTTTATCCTCTGGAATGATAATTAACATGACAAAATTCCTAAGGCTCCAAAAAGAATTTCATGTACAATCTATTTTTAAAAACAGCCTCTGAAAGGTGATCCCAACAATTTCTAGTCATCAGTCACATTCAAAAAAAAAAACACACACACACACCTATAGAACAACATAAAAATCAAAATGTCAACAAACTTCATTCTGTCCTCACTAGCAATCTTGTCCATAGAGCCTATGTGCTTAATAGGGACTTTTTGGGAATGAGGGTGAAGTGGAGGAAGATGGGATGGTGAAGATGAAGATGATGAGGATCAAAAGAAATCATTTGCCTACCACAAGATTTGATATGTATTCAATATGTAATTATATATATATATATATATATATATATATATATATATACACACACACACACATAATACAAAGGTACAGAGGAAAGAAAAAATAGACATTTATATTATACCTGATGATCCCCCATTTTATAATTGAGTGAAATGAGGCAAGGAGTTAAGCAACTTGCCAGGGTCACACAGCTAGTATAGGAGGGTAGATTTGAATTTAGGTCTTCCTGACTCCAAACCAGGCACTCTATCTTCTCTTCTATCATCTGCTTTTAATGTGTGTATATTGCATATTATGTCAATTATAGCATAATATATTCTATCACTATATATATATATATACATACATATAAATGTGCATGTACAGCTACATGCTGCAAATGATAAATTGCCAGGCCTGGAGGCAGGAAGATTCATCTTTCTGAGTTCAAACCTACCCTCAGACATTTATTAGCTAGGTGACCCTGGGCAAGTCACTTAATCTATTTGCCTCAGTTTCCTCATCTGTAGATAAGCTGGAGAAGGAAATGGTAAGCCATTCCAGTATCTTTGCTAAGAAAACCCTAAATGGGGTCATGAAGAGTAGGATATGAATGAAACAACTGAAAAACAACACAATATATAAGTGGATACACAAAAGATTAATGATTTCATTTGTGAGCCCCAGATATGAGGTTTCCCTCTATCTTCTCCCAAAGGAGATCATGACCCACTGGTGATTTAGGAGATAAGCCTAAACAGGGAAAGCCTTCATAAGCCCTACCCAGGGCCACACAGCCAGTAGAAATGTCAGTCTCAGATTGATCACTGGCCTTCCTAACTCCTAAGAGTTGTCAAACTCACAGTCTGCTGACAGAATGTACCCATATAACTCTTGCCTGTGTGCAGCCCAAATCAGATTAAAATGTACTGGAGAAATATTTAACAAAAGAAATAAAAAATGCAATATGGCATTGCCAATGTTAATTTGTAGTTTTCTAAGTCAATGTGCTGTTCTATTTGAATGTGCCTGCACTGACAGCACTGCTACCTCTCTGCTCTTATATTTATACAATATGCCTGTATACACAAAAGATTTGTGATTTTCCACTAGTGTTGGGAACTCTATGTGTGGGAAGTTCCCCAACCTCCAACATTTCTGCCCAATCATATCGTAGTTGACAATGCACTTACAGGTCAAGCCTTATCCTGAACTAGAGCTGAACATATATCTTCTTGCCTCATTTATTCAGAAAGAGAAAAGCTTAACCCTCATAATGGCTTAGGCAAATGAAGGTGCCCTACTAGGAGACAGGAAATCTTGAGTTCAAACCTTGCATTAGACATATATTAGCTGTGTGTTTCTGGGCAAGTCATTTAACTTCTCTCAGACTCATTTTCTTCATCTTAAAGACATGGTTGTCATGTAAGCCCTTCACAAATTTTAAAGAGCAAAATAAATGCTATCTATTGATTCACACGTAGACTATATTGGCTCTGGCCTCAGCTCTCTCTTATGGTCATTTTGAAGCAGTTTTAATTGAATATATTTTACAACTGGCATGCATGTCCACAGTAAGGGTGGTTGGATGGCACAGTGTATAGAGCACCAGCCCTGGAGTCAGGAGGACCTTACTTCAAATACGACCTTAGACACTTGATAATTACCTAGCTGTTTGGCCTTGGGCAAGTCACTTAACCCCATTGCCTTGAAGAAAGAAAGAAAGAAAGAAAGAAAGAAAGAAAGAAAGAAAGAAAGAAAGAAAGAAAGAAAGAAAGAGAAAGAAGGAAGGAAGGAAGGAAGGAAGGAAAGAAAGAAAGAAAGAAAGAAAGAAAGAAAGAAAGAAAGAAAGAAAGAAAGAAAGAAAGAAAGAAAGACAGAAAGACAGAAAGAAAAAGAAAGAGAAAGGAATACTAGAGTATTTAATTGAATACAGTCTTGGTTAAGTGTCAAAGAAAAGTCTATATCCCAACAGCACAAAGACATCTGCTCTTGGAACACAGGCAACCATGGCCCCAGACAGGCAGATCCTGCTTGCAAATTCAGGAGAGGATAACCAGGTCTCTATCTCTTGGGGATCTGGTTTTGATAATGTATTACAAAAAAGGGGCCCAACACTGAAATTAATACTCCTACTAAAATACAATCTATATAATAATTCTCACTACAAAGAGCCAACTGAGTGCATGAAACATCTGAAGGTCAATATGTAGGTCATCCAGCAGGGAATTAAACAGGGTTTAGAAAACTCAAAATGGAAGAGAAGGAAAAGGAAAGAGTATGACAGGAGCTTATTGGCATGATAATAATGAGATCCTTCCCTGAAAGCCTGCACAAATGGAATATACATGACGTGTGTGACTCCCAACAACAGTGCCAATAACCTTCTCACTCGGGCAGTCTGTTCTTTGGAAGGAACAGCCTGTCACCAAAGCTGGAAGCAATATTTCTAGGACTTTGGAATTTCCAAGACCAAATGCTTTCATTCCAGTAAGGTTTCCTGTCTGGCCTAATATCCATGATTTGGCACCCAGTCAATCAAGTTAATGCAATGGAAAGTCGGTATCTTATTCTCCCCCAGATCTGACATTTGAGCATTTCATTTTTCTCTCTCACCAATCTTCAATGCAAGCTTGTTTCAAGTGCTGAAGGGTGATCTAAGAAAGCTTAAATGTGTGGGACTCTCTAGACTATGAACCTTGAGGTCTAGGACATTCAATAGGCCTTGGAGTAAGTTATGAATGTAGTCTATCTCTGGGTGGGGGAGGGGCCCTCTCCTGACTTTAGGTCAAAGCCAGAATTTGAATGATGGAATGTTGGAGAAAGGGAAACATAGCAGAGAGAGTCCAGATGCCATAGAAGGAAAACAACTTATCTTTAATATAAACAAGTCAAGGTCAACCTTCTATCCATCTGCATATTCACATTGCTGAAGGGAGTTTCTACAAGACCTAGTTCCCTATATGAACGAAATTTCAGGCTCAGATCACATTTAATCAGTAAATATTAAACAGGTCACCAGAGTCAGCAGACAAATATTACAATCATTGCTACCTACTGTTCTTTACGTCAAAGAACAATAATAAAATAAATATAAAAATAATAAATAAAATAATTAAAAATTAAAATAAATATAAAAAAATAAAATAAAATAATAAAAATAATAAAAACTATTTGTGGAAGGAATGAATGGATGAATGAAACAGTATCTTGATATAGTCTTGCTATTCCTAAGTCTCCTCAATTGCTCTACCATGTAGTCACTGCCATCTCCATGCTGAGAAGGTAAAGGTCACTTCTAGGTCTCCCAAATTTTTGCTTCTCCCTCTTAATTCTGAATAAAATAAAATCTTTTAATATCAACCAAATAGCATGTCAGGATCATATTCAAACAATTTAAAGTAGGGAGGACAGGGTTGGTATGAAAGATGGAACTTATATTTAACATCTGCTCCACAACAGAGACAAAATTGGGGACGGAAATCATGCCCAAAAGGGAATTTTCTTCCTTTTCTCATAAATGTGTAAACAGCATTTTCTGTAATTTATATCACTGTAATAATGGTTTCCAAGGAAGAACTAGAGAAAATGTTTTCCATTGTAACCAATCACATTAAAAATTAATAAGCTCTTAGATTTAATTCTAGAAGAAATGTTTGGGATCATTAAGTCCAACCACCTCATTTTAAAAATGAGGAAGTTGAGGCCTAGGGAAGTTAAGTCACTTTCCCAAGATCACAAAAACAATTTAAGAGGCAGGGTTGAAATCAAGTATTTCCCCTATGACTTTAAATCCCATGCCTCTCCGTCCACACGCTACCTCTCCAATGTCTGATTACCTTGGTCAGACAAACTGAATAATACCCTATCCCTAAGTTCTTGACAATTGCAGCTGGGTAACAATAGAATGAACTCCATCATGAATTGGTGAGAGCAGCATCACTGGAGTTTTCAAGCAGATGGATGAAGAAGATATTCATGCATTGGCCGGATGACTGCACAGGTCCTATTCAATTCAAAGATTCTGAGAACCAGGCTGATGCCTTTGCAGCACTGGCACCTTCCTCATTAAGAAGAGAACCACAAGAGGTGGAGGGAACTTCCATAAGTCATCTGGTCCATCCCCTGTGTTCAGTGAAAATCATTCTAGCTGATTACAGCATGAAATTTTTGATTCTAGGAAACAAGTCACTATTTAGTTCTAACCCATATCTAGGAAGGCGGATTTCACAGTCTTTCAAAATAACCCTTCCTGTGGTAACTAACCTTGAACCAAGCCCAAAGCTAGGTGAAGAGTTGACAATGCTAAATATCAATAAGTATCCATTGATGGATTGATCTGGGTTAAAAGATTTGCAAAGGAAAGTCAACCTGTGTCAAATTCTAAATTAGTTCCTACTTAGATTAGCAATGAGAACATTTTAACCACTTAACATTTAAATCAAAGTGTTCGCAGTTTGACACCATCAACAATTCTGACATGCAGCATGCCCTGACATGAAACCCACCTTTTTTTCTTTAACCTGTCAGATTTTAACAGTGTATGTATGGTTGGCACTGCTCCACAGATTCACGTGAGCTCTCCTTATTAAATAATCTGCTAAAAGGGAAGGAGGAGAAGCTGACCCCATAACAAGGCCTGAGGCCTTTCCCAGGAGCTAGTAGTGCCCCTCGGGGTTCCAGCCTGACTGTCCATCTCAGCCATCTTTCAGTGTGGTTGTGATGGCACCAAAAATCATGAATGAGAAGCTGGTGTGTGAAGCACGGCATATGCTGGCAACAGCTGTCTTTTATTACACATTATCTAATATGAGAAATCCAGGCTTAGCAGCTTGGCAGGGCTGCAGCGCAACTCAACGGCAAGAAGCCTGGTCCGATCTTAACCCTTAGCACTCCTAGACAGTCACTCCCTGATCGCTCAGCTCCCCACCACACAGGGATCTTATTCTTAGATAAAGCATTTACAAAGCCTCCCCTTCCCAGCCCCCGGAGGGGCCTGGAACCTGCAGCTCTGTGGCAGCTCCCTGGAGTCTGCATTCCTGAATCCATACACCTTCCCTACAAGCTCACAGAAGATGTCTGGCACAGGGGAAGTATTCAATAAAGGCTTCTGAACAGATAGACTGGCAAAAGGTGGATGGAATCTCTCATTGTGAACATGTCTAAAAAAAATGTAAAAAAAGGTAGCTAATACTACAAAGAAGTTTAGACCTCTTTCCAACATCTACTTCTGCTGCCCAGTAACAAGAGAGTGTTGCTTCCTGTAGCTCACTCTGCACATTCATTTCAAGAAAGTGTTTGGGGGCCATTATTCACAGGTGTATATTTAGTTCTAAAAATGAACAATTGAAGTTAAATTCTTTATTTTCTTTACCACTTTTCCACACAAACACACAGACACCTTCACTAGCATTCACAGTATTGTGTTTTTTCTTTCAATGTACTTCAAAACCTGGAGCAAGAGATAAACTTGAGACCTAGCCAAAGGCAAGAACACCCCACAAAAATAGTGCAGCAGAACTGATTTTTTTTCTAATTGGCAACCAAGAGGAGAACTTGGGCAAAGCAATTTCATAAGAATGTCTAATCTCATCTCAACTATTTTAGTTTCAGCAAAATTAGGTGCATAAGCTCAGGCTTTCCATGGCACTGAATGAAAAGGGCTAATTCCCTTTTTTTTGGAGATGAATTAACTTGGGGTTTCTCCTCAAACAAATCATAAAATTGACAAAAGATGTTCTTGCATTTTGGGGCAGCTGGGTGGGGTAATGGATAGAGTGCTGGGCCTGAAATCAGGAAAACCCGAATTTAAATCCAGTTTCAAACACTTAACTAGTTGAATGACCCTGGGTAAATTACTTAACCCTATCTATCTCAATTTCCTCATCTATAAAATGACTGGAAAAGGAAATAGAAAACCACTCCAATATCTTTGCCAAGAAAATCCCACAGGAGCAGAGTAGGACACACCTGGAAACCAACAAAGAATAAGATAATAAGTTGCTCTGGGTAATGTGTATCATTGCCTCAGAATAAAAGCATATAGAAGACAGAGAACATCCCATAAGATGGTGGTCATGGTGCTTTAGTACATTGGAGATAGTTAATAAATAGAAAACAATGACCACATCCCAACACTCAAGTTCTTAGAACCTTTTCTAGCAAGTTACCTTTGTAATAATTGCCAGAATAAAAAAAATGTAACCAAAAATAATCAGAATATCTATGGTTCTTTAGTCAAAATTACCCTTGAAGCAAAATAGTAGAGTTTGCACAATTTGAAATATGGCAACTTCCAATTTATATTCCTGGTACTAGTGACTCATAAGATCATAAATTTCAGACTTGGAAACAACCTTAGAGATTATCTAGTCCAATCTAACCTCATTTTACTGATAAGGAAACCAAGGTCCTAAGAGGGAAATGACTGACCAGATCATAGAGTTAAAGGAGGATAGGGAGGAGGAATGTTGTTCGGCCTTTGTTCTCAGAGAGGACCATGACATCAAATGAAATTTGATTTAAGTGAGCCAGAGCTGTGCAGTCATCAACCTCCCTCTCTCTCTTCCCCAAAGTAATAGGAGTCCCATGACAACACACAGCTCAAGAAAAGAGACAATGGCCCTGAATGAAGAGAGAGACCATGGTCTTTTAAAGCTTTTCCAGGTCCCAATTTATCTGAGGCAAAGCCACCTCAATAATCAAAGGCTAGCTGAGAACTTAGGTAAAAGATGGCTTAGCTTTTCTTCAGAAGAGAAATAATCTGGGAGGACAAGAGACCCTCTGAGTTTCCAGAGAGGATGGACTGGATGAGATTCAAACCTAGTCCTTCTGACTCCAAACCCAGTGTTTTAATGTGAGTGCTCAGTGAAGACCAATTCAAGACTACAAAGCATTACCCTAAGATTTATGCACTCTATGACCCCCTTTGGAGTGTTCACGTATCTGAAGACTACCCTTTTCTTCCATCTCCTAAAAAGATCTTCCAAAGAAAGAACTGAAGTGCTTTCCAAAACTATTTGAGAGTAGGAGTAAAATACCAACTGCACAGACCATGATGTCTGTCTGACACCTCCTACAACCACAGGTAGCCTTGTATACACATATACACACACACACACACCACACATATACATATGAAATCTATTTTTAAAGAATTCTAAAGACAAACATCCAAAAGATTCTGAAGATTTATCTTTTAAAAAAAAAACAAAACTGTGGGCTGGCCAGCTACAGTTTTACAGAAACGGAAGCCAATACTAACAAGAAGTATGAATTGCTGATGTCAGACACAAAAATGTTGAAAATAACAAAGTGGGCAGAGAAACACCTGTCTTTTTGGTAGCCAACCAGGGATCCTGCTGCCTGAAATCAGAGTTCCTGCCAAACTAGGGATCGGCCTCTAGTAATAAGCTAGAGAAACATGAATATTAGCATATTCTTTTGTGGGTTTTATTTTTTTGGTCAAATGAGTCTGTTGTGAGGTTCTGAAATGTTTACAGAGATTAAATTTCTATGTCCCTTGTCTTTCAAGGATGAAGAAGTACCATAGAAACAGGGTTGTTCTAAGTACTTCCTAACCACAACACAAAAAATATTTCTTCCAGAAAGATATATTGGAAGTATGAGCTTAAATGTTGAGAGGTCTTACAATTTAGGAAAGGATGAAAGAAGGAGAAGCACCGCAGGATGAAGGAGTAGAAATGGAGGTTTATATGTGAGTGTCCATATTTGGTATTAAGATTGTAAATACATGTATGCATATTCTCTGCCCCAAAATAAAAATGTCATGGAAAGAACCAGCCACATAATCATGAAAACATAGGTTCTGGTCCTCTGACACATTCTGATCTTGTGACCTTGGGCAAGTCGTTTAACTTTTCATTCTCTCAGACAGTTCCCCAAGATTATATAGTGCTAAGAAAATGCTGGTTGACATTGTTTGAGGAAGTGCTGATCCTATAATGATGAAATGAAAGGCCATTTAAAAATCATATTAATTAAACAACTGGCTAAAGAGAAGAGAGAATATGCAAGCTTGATAGAGTGATGAAAAATGAAAGAGGAATAAATTACGAGAGTTCTTACCCCTTATATCAAAGTCAGAAGAAAGGACAGGGTCTACTTGCCATGTATCAAATGATACTCTTAACCTGTTATCCTAAATTACACATTATGGGTAAGCATCACTATGGTACACAACTCTATAGTAGAATTACAACTAGGGGTAAGGCAATCAGTCTTGTCCTACATCAGAGGTGTCAAACATACTGCCCCAGTGTCTTCAACTATATTAAAATGTAATTGGGAAATATTTAACAAAATAAAAATATATATGATATAAATATGTGGTATATAATATAAAATATATAAGTATATCATATAAATATATCATATAAATATATATAAAACGAATAAAAACGATAGAACCTAATGCTGATATGTGATTTTTCTATGAGGCCAGCAAGGTTCTTTATGTATAATTTAGTGACCCATAGCTCAGTCCATCACCACTGTCCTACATACCAAAAATTAGCGGGAAATTGCAACATAGAAGCATAAAACTTAATACCTAGTTAGCCAAAACTCATTAAAATGTTAACTATCAGATAGTAGGCTCTCTCCCACCTGAGTTTCAGTTTATACAAATCAGTGTCACAGGATCTCTCTTTCCTTCTCTCCACCCCACCCCCACCCCGTTGGTATACCAGGTCTCTTTTTACACAGGGCCTGGTGTCCCAGGATCTCTGAGTAACCCTCTATCCCAAAATATTTTTATCTTAAAGAGTTTGTTTGAGAGTAGATTTTATGCTACTTTCAAAAGTGTTAGTTATAACTCTGCTCAATATATAATACTTCTGAAACTTGCATTAATTAAAACATGAATTATCATTCTGTTTCACTCTACAGTATTTTTTGTCAAATACATGTTGCGAGTTGATTACAACAATTGTCATCACATCATATCCCTTAAAGAAGAAATTTTTTTCTGAATTGAGAAAAAAATTATCTCTCAAAACCATAGCAAATTATATCTTCTTTTTAAAGATTCCTGAACAAACAATGGATCAAACAGAGTGGACTAGGGAGTTTAAATCTATCATTACTTTGATCTTCATTAAAACTTTACAAAAAACAAACAGAATGTCAGAAGAGTACACTATTGCTATTATACATTTAAATAATGATATTTGTACTGTGGAAAGTTTCTGAATATTTTCTACTTTGAAAGGTTCTATTCTGAATCAGATATATAATTGAACTTATTTTGTATTCTGGAGGGATTTTACTTTGCCGATTTATTTACTAAATATTTAATAAGCATCTATTAAAAGTAGAATACTCTGCTAAACTCTGGGCAAGGTAAAAAAAGCCAAAATAAACTAGTGGTCCTCGCCTCATAGAGTTTATAGTCTCAAGGGTATAATAAATACATAAAGAAGTATAATACATGATAAGTATATAAAGAAAATATATAAACAAAGCCCTCCATGAAGTTGAGGAATGGGGGAAGGGAATAAAGAAGGAGAGAGTTGTTCTTATAACTGGTAATAATGGAACCAGCAAAACAATGTTTTTTAATCTATTTAACCAATAACTTCTTTTAAGCAGCGTGAAAGGTGCAGAATAAAGGTTTGACTGAACATTTTCAGAAGTATCATCTTACTCCAAAGGAAATACTTTGCCCAGAATCGAGCATAAAAGTTGAAGAACATATTAGCTGTAAAACTTTAGAGAGTCCATCTCAGAAACCAGACCCTATTCTGATTAAGATCTTAAAGTGTTTTTAGCATGACTACAGATGGGATGGAGGGGGAGTAAGAGGGGAATACACACCCAATAATAGCTCACACAGGTGGTCAAGGAGTTACATTGATCCGATGAACTTAAGAACCTTAAGTTCCTCAGCACTTCTCCAATAAAGGCCCCAATTGGCTCTATGTTTTACCAGCATCCCGGCATTAGGACCCACTGCTCCTGCCTAGCTCGCCCACACTGCTTTCCAGGCTCTGCCTGCACATCGAAGCTCATCCTTGGAGAGCGCAGAGGCTGGGTGAGGAACCCACCGACTGGGGACCGTCCAAGTGCCCCAAAGTACAAAATGGTCATCGTACCTGCTTTCGTCCCCGGGGCAGAGTGGCCACTGTGTCTGCCAGCATTTGAATCCGTTTATTATCCACCTGTGGGCTACCTGTGGACGTAGAGTACAAGCTATAAGCTGGGCCTCTGCAGTTGTCCACCAAGTTGTTGTTGTGCTGGATAAGCCTTTGGAAAGACATTGTGCATAGAGGTCACTCCAGCTCACACATTGCTTAGCCTTGCTGGCCAGGGAGAACTAAAAGTATAACCTTCTTGACAGGCAATCAAAAGTAGCAAAGCGGAGAGTCCCATGTGACTTCTGTGGTTGGAGGTGCTTGCTACACAAATCCCTTTTTTTGCAGATCACTCACATTTCTTAGTGCCTTTTTTTTAAGCCCATGGGAGAACTGAGAGGTAGTTTTTGCAATTAAAGAAAATCAGCTTATTTTTTTCACTCTTGGCAACGGCCAGAATTCTTATGCTTTCATGTGCTATGACAGTTTGTGTTCAAAATACCATCTGCTTTTTTTTTTTTGGTGGGGGTGGGGGGAACCTTTCCCAAGTTTAATTTGCTAAATGCTGTCACATTTTTTTTCTCATCTTATTCCCCAGACCTCTCTCCACCCCAAGCACACAGGCATATATAAACATACTTGATATAAGCAAAAGTCAAAAATGTGTGGTCATGAAGCTGCTGACACTATCAGTAAAAAGCGCAGGTATTGGTCACAATGTTTTCCATGTCTCATGTCTCTTCTGTGTGTGTGTGTGTGTGTGTGTGTGTGTTTGTGTGTTTATCTTTGTTTCTGTCTCTCTTTGTGTGTCTCACTTTGTCTGTCTCTGTCTCTCATGTTCACTTTCTGTGACTCTGTCTTGTCTCTGTCTTTCCTCTTCCTCCTCCTCCTCCTCTCTCTCTCTCTCTCTCTCTCTCTCTCTCTCTCTCTCTCTCTCTCTCTCTCTCATCTCCCCTCTTTTTCTTTCTCTCTTCTTTCTCTTTCTTTTCCCTGTAAGGTACTTCCCTCAGAGTATACTCTAGTCCATCAATGCTCATCAAAGACACATTTACCACCACCCACTTAGTCATAACCATTCATCAGTCTTTTTGCTATGCTTCTCCTTTATCTGAACAGAAATATTCATCTTAATACAGGTCAGTGACACAGAAAGGCCCAAATTAGTAGAAGAGTCAATTCCCATCAGCAGACTTTTCTGTTTCCCAGGGTCAGCAGGTATCCAGGACCCAGGACCTCGACGTCAGATAAATAAGAAGACTGGAGTGTATGGTCAATTGACTTAAGGATAGACAGAATGAAAGAAGAACAAATTCATGAAATTCAGCTTGACTAGAAGATTTTTTTTTAATTCTTTTAATATATAAAATAAGGGGCAGCTAGGTGGTGCAATGGATAGAGCACTGGCCTTGGAGTTAGGAGTACCTGGGTTCAAATGTGACCTCAGACACTTAGTAATTACCTAGCTGTGTGGCCTTGGGCAAGCCACTTAACCCCATTGCCTTGAAAAAAATCTAAAAAAAAAGATACAAAATAATTTGGTTAAATGGCAGAAGGAAGTAAGAAGGTCTTCAGACAATGGCTAAATGATAATTTGTTGGGGATATTATTACATAAGAGTGAAAAGTGCTTTCCAAACCAAAGGGAGACATAAAGGTAAGTTATTACCATTATAGAGACTTTCTGACAAGTATGGATTGAAATACATAACCTCTTAATTTCCTTCCAATACCAAGATTCCCTGATTCAATTCTTTGATTCTGCGAAACAAAAGTGAAACAGGGAGGATGAATCCAGGTTAGCACTGGACTAGGAGTCTTGGGAGAAAGATGATTTTGTATCATTTGTCAATAACTAACTATGGAACATTGAGTAAGTGATATAAGCTCCCTGGGTTTTAGTTTATTCATCTGTAATATGGAGATGGAAAATGACTATAGCTCCTTCCAAACCTAAATATGTATATATATATATATATATATATATATATAGATAGATATAGATATAGAGCTAGAGCTAGAGCTAGAGCTAGATATAGAGATAGAGATAGAGATAGAGATAGAGATAGAGATAGAGATAGAGATAGAGATAGAGATAGATAGAGATAGAGATATAGATATAGATGATATAGATATGGATATAGATATGGATATGGATATGGATATGGATGTAGATATGGATATGAATATGGATATAGATATGGATATGGATATGGATATGGATATAGATGAGAGAGAGAGGTATAGATATATAGATATAGATATAAAATTATGCACTAGACTAAATATGTGTCTCAAGGTCACTGTGGAGGCTAGTCATATAATTCAAATAGCATAATATTTCTTTGAACTGATACTGAGTTCAAATATACTGAATTCAAGAGCAATTCCGTCTTGAGAGCTTTCCAAATAAAAATAGTAAAATCTTGAGTTGACCTTTTTTAAAAAAAAAGTGTGCCAACTTAGCTACAAAAGAATACTTTTACAATATAGCTCCTTATTCCATGTGTAGGAGGTGCCCTTCAGGTGCCCCCATTACAACTTTTTGGGAGCTGCTCAAGTTTCCATAGTTAGCATTAGTGGCAGCATGGTGACATGGATTGTACTAGAGTTCCCAAACTATAACAAATACTTAAGTTCAAGACTGGTTAACACCATTTACAGTTGATTATATGGATCATAGCTTTTGAACTAGAAGGAACCACAGAAAGTCATCTAGTACAAACTCATTTCACAGATGGGAATACTGAGGCCTAAAGATGCTAAGTGACTTGCCCAGAGGCAAGTAGTACAGGAACAGGTAATACGTATCTGAGACTAAATTTGAATGTAGGTCCTCTGAATCCAGAGGTCATCTAATATAACTACAGATGAGAAAACTGAGGCCCAATAAGGTTAACTCCTTTGAACATAATCACATAGGTAAGTAATTAGAAGGACCAGGATTTAAATCCACCTCAAGGTTCTCTAATACCTAGTCCAACAGGCTTTCCTCTGTATTAGTTCTATGCCCAACACTAGCCTTATAAATGAATTCACATTGTTACAAATATTTTCTTCAAAATTTTGAACCTAAAAGTAATAAAGTTCTAAATAATTTCAGTCAGTAAATAAAATACTATTCCATTATGCCAAGAAAAACTTAACTGTAGAAACTAAGTTTTGAGCCAAATCATGTCCAGAATGGTAGCAATCTTGTCTCCATGATGAGATGCACCACAAAGAGTTGACTTCAGTTATCAGAATAGATACTCACCTATATGAAGAGTTAGGACAAGGAACCTTAAAATCTTTGGCAAGGCTTGAAAATTGTGCCTCTGGTCTATGTTACTATCCATCTGTGACTTTATGCTTTTTCTGTAATACAGTCAACTGAGGTTATCACAAAATAAATAACTGCATGATTTTTTTTTGGTAACATGTACACTTATTTATCAACTAGGTACCAAAGTGTAGATAGCGCACAAGGCCTGGAGTCAGATAGACCTGAGTTCAAATATGGTCTCAGATACTTATTAGCTGTGTGACCCAGTACAGACCACTTCACCCTCTTTGCCTTAGTTTCTTCATCTATAAAATGGACTAGAGAAGGAAATGGCAAACTACTCCAGTGTCTTTGCTAAGAAAACCCCAAATGGGGTCATGAAGAGTTGCCCATGACTGAAATGACTGAACACATACTTATCAAAAGTAATATTAGAAAGTGTCCCTCGATTCACCTTTTCTCTCTCCACCTCCACTTCTCCTCCACCCCTCCCTACATGATGTTCTCTGAGAGTCTGCCTACATTGACTCCTCTGCCTACACTATAAGTTATTATTTGAAAAATCCTGGGGAAAGAACTTTTGGCCTCCATCAGAACTAGCAGGGTGTCTGAAATTCTACCAATGGGAATTAAGGTTAAACTTCTACTTATTAAAATGTTAAGACTCCTGGAAGGAGTAACATTTTCAGTCATTATCTACTTGTTGAGAACTGGGGCCCAGGAGAAATTAAAAACCCCTAAAGGAACCTTTGGTAGAGATTACTAAGGTACATAAGTTCAGGACATTTGCAATCTACTAGAAAATTAAGACCAGGAATGAAACATAACCTAGATAATTAGGAGTGAAAGGTGACACTGGAGGCTAAAATAGACAAAAAAAAAAAAAACCATTCAAAAAGGAGAAGTGGGTGTAGGGTCCTAAAGACAAATTTAACTGACATCATCACTGTTTGTAAAGGGCTGCCTCTAAGATTATTTAAGGAAACTTACTAAAGGAAATGACTTCAAGAAGAATGACTTCCTGCCCAGAGTCTGATGCCTAAGATTACCAGCTTCCTACTGGTCTCCCAAACCACTGAACTAATAGGAATATGACACAGAACAGCTTTGGAGGAGGAGATTGGCAAAGAATCTTGAGAATTAACTATAAAAGCCAATATAATTCTTTTCCTTTCCTAGAAGAAGTCTTGAGATGAGGGTTAAAATCCAAGACCAGCAATAGTTGATCTATGTTTCAGTGCAGACTTCTTATGAAGAAGTCATGAGATGAAGGTAAAAATCCAAGAATAATAACAGTTCATCTATGTTTCAGTGCAGACTTCTTGTGAGGTTAATTGATTTTGTTTAATTAAGGGTTTAATATGTCATTGGCACACAGACATATTTAATAAGCTTGGTTTCCTAAGGTGAAATAAAAGGCTTGCAAAATTGAAACATTCAGTACTTGAAAAGTGCAAATCTGTTTCCTTAAACAGGTATCATCAATCCAGGCAGACTTTTCTTAAACAGATTGGGTAAAATAAGTATAAACAGAGACTGAGTTTATAAATTTGGTAATCTGATATAATTATTTTTGACCCTTTTGACCCAGATACTATAGTCTCACTGGTCTTATGCTATGGCATATACATTCAAAAAAGGAAAGTTGATTCAATTTCAACTGATATACACAATATGAAAGAATCTGAGACAATAGAAAATGTCTATTCTATTCTGTTATTGGTATAATCTTAAGAAAACATTACATTGCACCAATCAAACTACCAAAAAACTCTCACAAAACTAGAAAAATAATAATGAAATTCATCTGGTGAAACAAAATGTCAAGAATATAAAGAAATTTAATGAAAAATATTCAAAAGAAGGTAACTTAGCTGCATCATATCTAAAACTATATTATAAAGCAGCAGTCAGAAAAACTGGCTTGTATTAGCTAAGAAATAGAGAAGTGGATTAGTGGAATAGATTAGGTGCAAAAAAAATAGTAAATGCCTGTAATAATCTACTATTTGATAAACCCAAAGACTCTAACTTTTGGAGTAAGAACTCACTATCTGACAAAAACTGCAGTTTGGAAAATGTATATTATTTGGAAAATAATATGACAAGAACTAGCATAGACTCACAACTCACATCTGATACCAAAATAAGTTGAAATGGGTATAAGATTTAGATATTAAGGGTGATATCATAGACCAATTAGGAGAACAAGAAATAGTCTATCAGATCTATGGAACAGATAGAAGCTTATGATCATAAACATAGAAAATATTGCAAAATGGATAATTTCTATACATTAAATTAAAAAGTTTTTGCCAAACAAAACCAATGCAACCAAGATTAGAAGGAATGCTGAAAGCTGGGCAACAATTTCCACAGCTACTTTTTCTGATAAAGATTCATTTCTAAAACATATAGAGAGCTGAGTCAAATTTCTAATTTCTAATCGATTAATAGTCAATATGAACAAGCAGTTTCAGATGAAGAAATTAAAACTATTTAGAGTCATAGGAAAAAATGATTCAAATCATTATTGATTAAAAAAATGCAAATTAAAATAACTCTGAAATATCACCTTATACTCAGATTAACTAAAATGACAAAAAATGATCAGTGTTGGAGAGGATGTGGGAAACCTGAGACAATAATGCACTGTTGGTATATTTGTAATCTATTCCAACCATTCTGGAGAGCAATCTGGAACTATATCCAAAGAGCATACCCTTTGATCCAGCAATTCTACTACTAGGTCTACATCCCAAAGAGATCATAAAAAAGACTTATAGCAATTCTTTTTGTGGTGGTAAAGAATTGGAAATTGAGGGGATGTCCATCAATTGGTGAATGGCTGAACAAACTGTGGTATATAAATGTGATGGAGTAGTATTGTTTTGAAGGAACTCATGAATGGGCCAACTAGAAAAACCTGTAAAGACTTAGAAGAACTGATGCCGAGTAAAATGAGCAGAACCAGGGAAAACATCATACACATTTACAGAAACATTGTTTGATAGCTAAATATGAAAGACTTAGCTTTTCTCAGCAGTACAATAATAATTTAAGAGAATTCTAATGAATTTTTGATGGAAAATAGCATCCACATCCAGTGAAAAACTATGGATCCTGAATGCAAAGCAACTACTTTTATGCTTTTTTTCTCTTTCTCAAGGATTTTCCCCTTAGTTCTAATTCCTCCTTCACAACATGACAAATATAGAAATATGTCAAAATGATCGTACATGTACAACATATATCAGTTTGCTCACTGTCATAGTGAAGAGAAAGGGA